>NC_056729.1:281508759-281558759 GCF_019279795.1 Protopterus annectens | reverse complement strand
TTTTACTCTGTAACATTAATTAATATGCATGGATATAAAAAACAGGTTTAGCTGAATTTGACTATGTTTGTGTTATTTTGGGTTGTCATACTTTATAGTCTCATAGGTTATGTAGTAGCATATTTATACTTGTATATATGTATGTATTTATGCATGTTTGTAGAACTGAATGAAGTCTGTAGCTTTTTGTAGGACTTTAGTATCATATAGCAAACATGGCTAATAGTTTTGAATACATAGATAATGCTTACTGCTGTGTATATGAGGACACAGACATTATTGTACCTGCCATTGTATATATGTGAATGTTGCCTGCTGGTTGTGTTTTAATTCCTGTGGTATAGATGTGTATTTCCCTCTCTTCTGGCAATTAAATAGGTTACATTCTTTCTTTTGTTAACTAGTTTAGTCTGTCTGGGCAGAAAAGTCCAATTTCAGCATAGGCCTAAGAGAAAATCTCCACGCAAAGAAAAAAGACATATTTACATGTGTACATCGTTCAGTAATGCATTAAAGGAAAATTGCACAGTTATACATTGTCTGTTGAAGCATAGCATTAAATTTACATGGGTACATTGTTCAGTCATACATTAAAGGTACAATACACATTTATATCACATCAGCTGAAATAAACATTAATCTTTTGAATGTTGTAGACATATAAACAGTTTTGCAGTTTTAAGTAATAATTAGTAAAGGAAGTGGTATTTTATGGAGGTTTACTGATCAGTTAAGCCTGGTACTGAGAGCAACAGCTCAGTGTAGTTTGATGTGATTGACGAGAAATAGCTAGTGGTACTGTAACAGTGAGTTATAGTGCCAGGTATTTGAAAAGCTGAGTAATGACTGGAGAGGAAAAAAAATGAAAAAATGAGATAGAGAAAGCAGTAGCTGAAGAGAAATGAAGGCTGAGGGTAAATGGAGTAGAGGGTAGAGGAGGACTCAAGAGGGGAAGAGAAAGAGGAACAAGACAGATTTTAGGGGAGTGGTGGGCACAGTAGAGAGAACAGAACATACAACTGATGTATGTATGTGAAAGGTCATCATAGGGAGTTATGCAAAAAATAGTGCATTTGGCTACCCCGGTGAAGAGCATGATAACAGCCATGAATCAGCCAGGTGTTGTTCATAGGTTCATAGGTAGGTACTAGGCTATCGGCCCAAGGGCCTACGTAAGCCTAGCCAACAAGGCTCCCTGGCTTACGCCACCGAAGAAAGTTATTTTCCTGTGCCACTGTCGAGCAGAGACACAGAAGTGATCCTCGGGGTGTAGTTCCTATTTCCCATCCACTCATCAAGATTTTTCTTGAAGAGTGCTAATGAAGAACTTTGCTTGATATAGATGGGTAGCCTGTTCCAGAGTATGGGAAGTCTCTGGGACAGGAATCTATCCCTCCAGCATGTCCTGTTTATTGTGGTGACAAGGTTTAGGTCCCTAGAGCATGTAGCTCGGAGGGACTGGGAGTTCTTTAGGTGTAGCATGTCCAACAGCTCTCGGTTTGACATAGCTTTATATGTTAGGCAGAGATCACCTCGTAGTTGGAGATATGCTACAGAGTAAAGCTGGAATTTTTTGAGGCGGTCAGTGTAAGGCATTTGTTTGAGGCCAGTAATCCTCTTTGTGAGGTACTTCTGTGACCTTTCCAGCTGCTGCAGATGCCTTGTGAGGTACATTCCAAAAGGGGCGTTGTACTCTATAATGGGTCTAATGAGTGTCGAGTAGAGGGGAACAATGACCTCTTTTTTCCTGGATGAGAACCCTTTTATGATGAGGTGTGCCATGTAGAAGGACTTCCTGACTACTGTGGCGATGTGACTATCAAAGGAGAGACTACTGTCCACATGGGTCCCAAGGTCTCTTATCACACATTCAGTGTTAAGTAGATTGCTGCCTATGTGGTAGTTCATGGGTACTGACTTTTTACCAAAAGGGATGACACTGCACTTTTTGGCACTTAGCTTGAGGCCATGGCTCTGACACCAGGAATCTGTATCAGCGAGGCCTTCTGTAGGATTTCCACATCATTTGGGGACTTGACTATGGCTCCTAGTTTGCAGTCATCTGTGAACTTCATTAGCCAGAGGCCTTCTGTTTTAGCCTGTACTTCAGAGAAGTAGATACCAAACAGGAGAGGTCCCAGGACAGAACCCTGTAGTACTCCACTTGTCACTGCTTTGAGGTCAGATTTGGAGTCTGCAACTTTTACAGTGTGAGTTCTGTCAATGAGCCAATTGGCAACCCATCTTGTGACGTAGTGATTTATACCTAGTTTAGTGAGTTTAGCTATAATTCCAGAATGAGGGATGGTGTCGAAAGCCTTGGTGAGGTCAAGATAGGCTGTGTGAACCACCTTACCCTCATCTACGGCTTTGGTGACTGCCTCAAAGAAGTCGATAAGATTCAGGAGTCATGATCTGCCTTTCACAAACCCTAACTGGATGGGATCCAGAGTTTGGAGGTTACCAATGTATTTCTTTATGAGTTCCATGATGATACGTTCCATGGCCTTGCAGACCAGGCTCGTCAGGCTAATAGGTCGATAGTTCCCGGGATCAGTGGTGGCTCTCCCTTTGTGGAGTGGGATAACTGTTGCTGTGCACCATTCAGTGTGCACAAAGCCTGATGTGAGGCTATTATTGAACATGGTGCTTAAGTGGGGAGCCAGTTCGTTCTGAAGTTTGTGTAAAACGCAGCCTGGGATGTTGTCCGGTCCCATGGATGCTGTGTTTTTGGCTTTAGAGAGTGCAGCTTTTACCTGCGTAGTTGTAATTACAGGGACTCTGCATTCTTACTCTATAGATATGGACCCTTTACGGGGTGAGGGGGGGTAAAGTTAGCACTGAACCTGTCTGGCAGGATGTTGGCAATATCAGTTGGTTCTGTAATTTTCATGCCTTTGTGCTGTAACTCAAAGCAGATCTGGGTGTTGCCATCGAAATTCTTGACCTAGCTATAGAATGCTTTGTGGTTGTCCTTAGAATTAATGGCGATTTTCTTTTCATAGCTAGCTTTGGAGGATCTTATAAGGGATCTCAGCTTCTTACTGAGGCTGACCAGGGAGCTCCTCCACTCGTGGGATTTTACTCTCTTTTGCAACAGATTCTTCCTTCTGTTGTACAGTTTATTTATGGCAGGGGACCACCAGATTGGCTTCCTTTTTTTTGAGGATAGCGTCTTGGTTCTGTTTGGGATAGCACAATCCACGCACTCGTGCAAGTGCTTATAGAGTGCATTTGTGTAGGATTCAGCAGTTGTAACTGTACTGTCCATCTGCATGGGTGTAATGAAGTTCACCACGTCTGTCTTAAGAAGCATGAAGTTGGCTTTGGAGAATTTTTTTACTGTGGTTTCCTTAATGGGGGCATGGGGGTGGGATGTGGATATCAAGGGTGATTAGCTTATGGTCGGATTAGACCAACGAAAAGTTGACTTCAGGTGTAGAACACCGGTCACTCATGTTGGTAATGACTAGGTCTAGGATATTGTTGCCCCTGGTGGGAGTGTGGATAAGTTGATCCAGGGTATTGGAGTTTATGAATTCCAGAAAGTGTTGAGTTAAGGAGTTGGTACACGAGTAGTTTTCCCAGATAATGGTGGGGTAGTTGAAGTCACCCATTATTAGGTTGTTTGGTTGAACCCTAATATTTTCCAGTACATCAAGAAAAGAGGAGTGGTAATCCTGGGGCATGGTGGGGGATCTGTAGCAAGCTACAATTTAGATTGCAGTTTTGCCCAGAGTTAGTTGCACTTGGATAACCTCGGATGCATTATGCTGAGCAATTAGCCTGGAGGTGTGAATATCCTTAATGAATATGGACACACCTCCGCCTTTGGTGTTTTGGTCCAGGTTACATGGCCAAAAAGTGTGGTATGAGTTATCAGCCTGGTAGTGCAGGGGTGCTCTCTGGAGCCTTGGACCAGGTCTCAGTCACTGCACACATATCAATGTTCTCCATTTTAAGGAGTGCCTCGAGAGAGTGCATTTTGAGATTTAAACTTCTAGCATTGAGTAGCATTGCCCTCAGTTTTTGCTTGCCTGTTCCTGTTATGGTGGTGAATTTGTTATTTGAACCTTGCCCAAAAAAGGCAATATAGGGGCAGCAAGAGCCTTAGCCAGTATCTGGAATCCCAGGGGCGACAAGTGCAGGCCATCTGTGGTAAAGCATCCTGGTCTGTTGACCATGTCATCCCAAGCAGACAGATACTGGATCCCCTTAGAATGACTTATGTTTGGTTTGAAATCACATAGGCTGCTTGTTTGCCTTAGACAGATTGGTAATTTGTTCCATAGTTTTGATTATAGGTTATGAGGTGGGGGATATTGTTGTAAGATGTTACTCAGAGTAAGACATTTATTTGAACAATGTATGTTAATTGGATATAAGTTAGGTGCTGAAGTAATTGTTTCAGGGTTAGGCAGTTGTGACTTCTATAGGAGAGGTTACCAGCAAATTTTTCCACGTTATTGTAACAAGTTTCAAGCTTGTTAGGTATAGTAGTTTGCAAATTAGTCAGTATTGGATGGCACAGTGGCGCAGTGGTGTAGCAGTTAGCATTGTCACCTCACAGCAAGAGGTTCTCCAGATTTATTCTCAGCTGGGGTGCCTTCTGTCTGAAGTCTACATGTCCTCCCTGCATTCGTGTGAGTTTTCTCTGGGTGGTTTCCTCTCATGTTACAAAGAGATGTGTCTGGAGTATTTCTCCCTGGGCCACTGCTGAAAATTGGCTTGTTCCAAGTTGGACTTTCCCAGTAAACAAATGTTAAATAAAATAATAATAATCATAATATTTGAAGTGCAAAGGATTATGCATAGGAGGTAAGATGAATTAATGTTTTTTTCTGGCTGGGTTTGTGAGGTAGGGTTTGGATAGATATAGTAGTCCTCTTTTAATGTTTTTTTTTTTGATAGCTTGTTGTATGTGTTAAGTTGAATTTAACGTTCTTGTTGATAGTAATACCCAATGGTTGTGTGTGTTACTATTTCTATGCTGAGTTTGTTGGCTGAAGTAATAATGAAGGAGTGTTTCATGGTGGAGAGTTGACTGGGTGTAAAAAAGCACACATTTGCTTCTTAGGACTTGAGTAAGTTTTCATTTTCTAGCTAGGATTCAATGGTGGAGAAAGATGTTTGAGTGATGGTTTAAAGTTGTGAGAGATTTGGTGCACAGATCAGGGCAGAGTCATCTGCAAATTGCACAATGGGTGCACGTTTGGTTGCTTTATTCCGGTTGTTAATGTAAATATTAAATAGCAGTCATCCAAGCATAGAGCCTTTGGGGACTCAGAGAGAAATAGGTAGTAATGGGGAGAAATTGTTTTGCCATTTTACAGCCTGTAGTTATTAGAAAGGCAGTTATGAAAACATGAAAGTGACAGATGGCTTAGAGAGGAGAGTTTATTCAGTAATTTTGAGTGGGAGACAGAGTCAAAGAGTATGGCGAGACTAGAAGACCAGTGTTCCTATTGGAGTTGATGACTTTAGTAAAATCGAGAAGTACAGTTATGGTATTATGCCAAGGACAAAATCCATGCTTTATTAGGAGAGTAAATTATTGTTTACTTGATAGTTGTATAGTTGGGTCTATATTATGTCAGTGAAATGGCATTATAGCGAATGTCGTTTCACTGGCACATATAGACCGAAATCTGAAAAGAGCTAAACCCCAGTTCACTGATTTTTTTTCCCATGAAAAAAAATCAGTGGACCAGCAAAACACAACACACCACTTAAAACATTACAAAATGGGGGGCTTCAGCCCCACATCCCGCAATACCCCCCTAACTAAATATACCAACTCTGAGATCGCACTACAGTGAGGTAAAGGGCAATGTCATGGCTCAGGCCAAGCAATTCATTTTTTTCCCTGGGAAAGAAATCGCTGACCTGTGCTTTTGCTCTTTTCGGATTTTGGTCTATATGTGTCGATGAAGGAGATGGGACAGACTAGTAGTTTTGCTGCCAATATGAAATACTCGCCTGAAAGGTTGCCTGCTGCCAGACATGTTGGTTTTTGCTGTTTGAGATGCATTTTTTAATGTCAGAGGTATGAAAAGGTTGCAGTGTAAAGGATGAGGGGAATTTATTGTTGGTGTTAGGTATGGTTCTGTGAGAGGGGTAAGATAACCAGTTTGGATGAAGTGGGTATTAATTGGGTGGCTATGTTATTGGTAGAGTCATTTGTTGATGGAGGTAGTGTGTTCTTTTTTTTGGCCTGGATGGAGTAAGTTTTTCATTGATGACCAGAACAGTTTGGGGTTATGTTGGTGTTTGTCAAAAAATTTATTGAAATACATTTTCTTTTCCATTCTGACATGGCATTTTGTCTTATTTCTGAGATTACAGAATTTTTGAAAGTAGTTTTGAGTCTTATTCAGAGACCCTTCTTTTCAGGCTTTGTCTTTAATTTTCATGAGGAATTTAGGTTTTGGTCAGCCATGGTGCTGGATTTGTTTTCATTCATTTCTTTCTAGACTGGGCTAGTTCATTTAGAATGCTTAGGAAAATCCTGTTAAATTCATTGACTGGTTCTTCTAAGGGTAACAACTTGAGGATAGTCCAGTCACATAGGGCCAGATTCCAAAAGACCTGCTGTCAGTGTAAGTCTGCCATGATTCTGAAAGACCTGCTTTCAGTATAAGTGACTTACTTTGGTGTAAGGCCTATCTATAAACAGGCTTTCACCAGGGGGCCAGATTCCAAAAGACCTGCTCTCAGTGTAAGTGGTCACTTGCACTGAGAGCAAGTCTTTTGGAACTGGACACATAGCTGTAGATGGGAGATAAACATTTGTTCTTGGAAGTTAGTGAGGATACGTCCTTGCTTGTACTGTGGTTCTCTGTGAACTTGGGGTTGCTATCTTAATACCTGGTAAATGATCAATGTTGGTGTCTGATGTGGTACCATTGATGGTTATGTTTTTAGGTGATGTGGTTAAGATCTAGTTTAGTACTAATTTTCTCTCATACTATTTTGTTGATTCGGCTGGATGCTTTGGTTAACTGTGTGAAATTATATACAATTAATAGACTGTAAGGGTGAGTCTGAGTTTAATGCTCACCAGTCTATATGGAAATATCCAGCTGTGGTGGTTTTGTGGGTTATGGAATTAGATGAACAGCTGAAAATCTCTTCAGTGGTGTTAATGGTTTCACCTGTGGATATGCAGAGTGCTATGAAGCATATTGTTTTATTTTTGTATAATTGTTTTTGGGTTACTAGAAATTTTGCATTGTTGATCAGAGGAATTGGATATGGAGAGGGAATTTAATTCAAGACTGTTTTTTTTTGAGAAAGATGGGTACTGCACCAGCTGTTTTGTTTATCCTATCTTTTCTTAAAATGTTATATCTTGGGGGTAGAATCTGTATTTGAATGTGTGATTTGAGCCATGTTTCTGATGTGACTATTATATCAGGGGAGTGGAGTGCTACTTCTGAGTGGAACTGAGCTAGTTTGTTACTAATGCTCCTAAGATTCATATGTATAAGGACTAG
This sequence comes from Protopterus annectens, assembly GCF_019279795.1. Taxonomy (NCBI): domain Eukaryota; kingdom Metazoa; phylum Chordata; order Ceratodontiformes; family Protopteridae; genus Protopterus; species Protopterus annectens. Next base: position 281,551,263 of record NC_056729.1, on the reverse strand, counting down.
GCCTTACTTTACTTTGGGGAGTGGATCCTTGGGGATGGAGTGAATTGTCAGGTAGTGTGTTTGGACCAGGGTTAGGATGGATGTCACAGCTTAGTGTAAGGTTTACCATACAGTGGGGCTTTGGTGAGAGCCGTATATTTTTGCTGTGGCTCTTTAGTTTTTTTCTCAAGAGTGTGGGGTTGGTCTTGAGATATATATGTTTATGAAGGGTCTATATCACGACACCAAAAAGTCATTTCTTCGAACGTCTTTTCAATCAAAAATGCCATTAATAGAAATTGCTCTTGTGGGGGGGCTGTGCCCCCCCCCCCCACTAAATATGTATACCAACTCTGAGATCGCACTACAGTGAGGAAAGGGCAAATTTTCCAGTCTTCACTGTACCACAATTTCACAAAAGCAATTTCTATTAACAGCATTTTCGATTGAAAAGCTGTTCGAGGAAATGACTTTTTGATGCCATGATATAGACCCTTTATGAAGGTGGATATGTGTGTGAGACAGTATAGGTTTGGGGAGATTTTCCCGGTGTAGGCATTAATGCAGTGGTTTGGTTTGTAATGGTTAGAAGATGAGGAATGGGTTGGAAATAGATGTCTGTGGTAGGAAGTTATGCTTGCTAGAAGAAGTAGAGGGATAACTATGAATAGCTGTTGAATAAACATGGATCAGTTTGAGGATCTAAATGGTACTGAGTGGTGTGGAGGGAGCAGTTGGACTGTTATTGAGTGAAAAGAGGTTTACCTTCATAATGCTGATCACATTATTGTCAACCCCACTTCCGCGAATACCGAACTACGACTTTACAAAACGTTGAATACTGAATTTCCGAACGGCAAAATCTCGCCCCCTTTTTGACCCATGTTAGCACTGGTGTGTAGGTGTGGCATGGTTGGAAATGTTGAATTTCAAAGTTTTTTCGACATTCGAAAGTTTTCGCGGTTCTGGTTTTGCAGAAACGGTTTGGTGATGTGGCCAGTCAGTTATACGTATCGACATTATGAAGGTAAACCATGGAAAGATATGTGATTTGGGTGTAAGTGTTGGGGGAGGTGTTTGATTGTGTGTATGTGACTGGTTGGGAATCATTGTGGATGTGGTTATATAGGTTTAAATCTAGAATAAGAGGAGCATGTGAGAATTGGGGGTAGCGTAGAGAAGCAGAATGAGCCTGAGCATTGTGAGGATGACGTGAGAGTGAGCAGAGTTGGGCTCAGCTAAGTCAGATGGCATGTATCTTCAGAAGCAATCAGTGAAAGAACTTAGGGCTCACACTACAACTGTGCTCTAAAAGAGATTCTCAAGTATGCAGTATTCACTCTTGGCTGACTTAGCTGGGTATAAAATGGTAAGGGGTGCTTGCTTTAGTGAAGTAATAAGACAGAAATGAGAATGACGCAGAAATAAGAAGTAGAATGAAATTTCGATTGTGGCCTATGACTTTAATATGAGTAAACTGTAGTTTAAATGTGTAATAAAGTGCTAATGCTGTACTCACAATTGAGATTCTTGCTCTATCTGTTAATCAGTGAGTTAATATGACGCAGACATAAGACATCACTATAAACTAGATTCCTTTTCAAGGTTCAGAACATGCTTTGCTAGGACCATTCTCCAGGAGCTCATGGGTCTCTATCCTTCCACATTTCAGGTAGATTAAGTTTTGAAAATCTACTCAAAATGCCACTGAGGCAGTAGGAATGATGAACATAGAGCAGTTGCGTAAGTCCTACTTACCAGTGTCAGTAGATTTTGGAACCCCTCCCCACTGCTTCAGTGGCAGCACTCACCCACCATCCCCCAGATTGTGCATAGCTGAGTTGGGCTTCAACCACTTTGATTTGGCCGTTACTGGAACTGGTTTTTATATGGTATTGTGACTAACTATGAATTTACTCTGGTTTGATGATTCTGGCTTCAGATACTTTCCTCTCCTTCTTTGTATCAGTGGAAAAGGGTCTATATTATCATATTGCATGCTCAGAAGAGTGAATAACAGATAATTGACCCCCATGTAAGCGAAAGCTTACAGCGTCACAACTTCAGAACAGCAATTATTTTTCAATGGAAAACAATCGCTGTTATGAAAAAAAAAAACAAAACAAAAAAAACAGTAAAATATTACTTAACATGGGGGGGCCCCCCTACTTATATATACCAACTCCAAGATCACACTACAGTGCCGAAAAGGCAAAGTAGTGAAAGCAGCAAAACAAATTATTTCTCAGGGAAAGAATTTGCTGAAATGCCACTTCGCTATTTTGCCTTTTTGCTCTTTACTGTTCGACAAAGATGCATTCGACAACGTGCATCTGCGACAGCATAATAGGGAACCAGTGGAAAAGCCCAAGCACTCACTTCCTGTGACAGCTGAAGGCTTCCCTCTTAGGATGTGTTCAGCCAATCAGCTGTCACAGGAAGAGAGAGGGAAGGAGTCTGAGCTTTTAAAAGCTGGCCAGTACTGGGCCGCCTTGGCAGATAATCCAAAATGCCAACGAGACAATGAGAAATGTGAATATCTACTCTCACGTTTAAGTAGGACTTAAGCAACTGAACTATATAAGATAAATGGCCACGGAACCTTCTTTAATTATGTTTATTACTATGCAGAGCTAATTGTAAATGATGACACATACTCAGACCTAGAAGACATAGCTAATCTACTAGCAGACAGATTTAGCTCAAACTTCATCCTCCCTCCCCTCCAATATTCTCAGATCACAACATACCGACATCTACACCTTCCTGAAATCTCCCAAGAACAAGAACTCAAGGTGCTATTTAAGGCCAAGGACAGTGTGTATACTGGACCAAATAACATACTAGGCTGCCTACTGGTCAGCCTGAAACAAGACTTTGTCTGATCACCTACAGAAGCTCTTCAATATCTGCCTCAACCAGACTTCATGCCAGATGAACAGAGGATAGTGAAAGAATTGATAAGACTGTATTATACTGGAATTAACTGGAAATAACTAAAATGAGACTGGAATGAATATCTTTATCTGTTAATTACCAAAACTTGAGCTGAACAGGTGCCAGTCTCTCCTTTATAGGCCAAGTCTTCTCGACCTTTCCAGAATAAATTCTGCACATGCTGTAGTTTGGTTAAGAGTGCATTATTAGTTGTCAACATTATCCGAATACTATCTCCAATAACAGTGCTGATAAACAAGAACAGTCTGTAGAAATTCTGGAATGCTGGATAACAGTAACAGTGTTGATAAATATATATCAAGTTTCTGCACGTATATTCTGATTCTCCTGAATAATACAAACTGAAACAGTCTTTTCCTCCTGGATAGTACGGATATTTGACTTGACTTCAGTACTCAGGCTTGTGTGTCTGTACTGCACTGACCTTTTGCATATTCATCCAAAAGCTAACTTAACTGAATCCACTGACCGTATCTGAAATATATGCTAATATTACAACACCCTGTAATGTTTTACATGCCTCTTTAGCCTTGGTTTCCAAACCTTGTCTTGCATGTGCCTCACAGTCTATTCTTTATCTTGTATTCCATTTCAAGTACACATATCGTTCCCTTGAGAAAGGAACCTTCTGTAGCTCTCCATGAGAAATGTTATTTCTGCAGATCTCATGCTTAGCCAGCAAGATTATCTTTTCCTTTCTACTGAATTGTCTTTCTCTGAAACTGAATGCATACATGAAAACACAAGTCTGACTCTATTTTCAGGGCTATTATTCTACCTTAATGTACTATAGTGAACTCAACTAAGCATACAGTGAAATTCTCAGTCTAACAGATAGCAACAGTCATTCCTTTGTACAGTGGTGGTTCTAAGATTGACCAGTCTCATCTTTAAAACTATGGAAAGGTCATTATGGAATTAATAATTAAAGATATAGGTAACCAACAGACTCTCAACCCAACCCAGTCTGGATTTGTCAAGGACACATCCTGCCTACTTAACCTAGTTGACTTATTTGAAAAAGTTCCTGAAGTAAAGGACAAGGGCAAACACTGCACACTGCAGATCTAGACCTTGCAAAGATGTTTCATACCCTTCAATACTCAAGTACCATAGATAAACCCTCCAAACTAAATGCCACCCCCTTTGTAATTCATTGGATAGCAAACTGGTTCACAAATAGAACTTAGGAAGTTAAGAAGGGTGGCTGTATCCTCTTCAGAAGATGTGTCACTAGCAGTGTACCTCAGGGTTCAATCCTTGGGATGCTCCTCTGGCATTTACTTCTTGGAGGACAAAGCTAATGTTAAAAATTTATGGCTGATCAGGTTTGCAGATATTGGGAAACTTGGTGCTATCACAATCTCATCAGTGAACACCAAAATCCTTCAAGAGTGACTGCCTGAACAAATAGCTGGTGTTGAAAGCATGGACTAAAAAAATAATGACAAAAGGTTTCTAGTTATATCCTGTGGCAAGCAAGACTCCCCAAGTAACTATCACATTGGCAACACAGCCATGAACATTGACCCATCAGTTATGGATCTGGGAACCTTTGTCAGCAATGAACTGCCATTTGATTACCATATATGTACTGTTGTAAGGAAGTCCTTTTTCATCACACAGCTTATTGCTAAAGGTACTGCATCCCAGATCCAGAGAATTGTTCACTCTTCATTGTTACTTTATTTCATTAGCTGTTCCTTAAATGTAGCTCTAAGCATTCCCTGCATTCTTCTCATCACTGATTAGTTAGTTTAAACTGAATGTAAAACTATGTAAATTGTATAACAGTGTAAAGTTTACTTTTAAAAGAAAGTGAACTGCTCTAAAATGTACAGAGAAATACTTTAGCATTCAGTACTATTGTATCACATTTAACATAACATGCTGTTCAATTTTAAACTTATATAACTAGAATTTTCCACTGCTTGTAAAACTCTGTAAATACGTATTCTGGTACAACTTTAAAATGCAAACTTGTTTCAAGTCTTTATATGTTAAGTATGTGCCTATAACTAATTTATTACTTTTTACTGAGCAGCTGAAACACAGTTACTTTATTATTTTTTTTAATTTCTCCAAGTCTTTTGGGTTTCTAATACCATGACGGAAATGGACCCCATTCCTAAGTCAAAGTACGATTAAAGTTCATGAAATTAGTATTGTTTCAATCTTTGATGTCAGCCAGAAGTGCTCTTCGCAGCACCCACAATGTGCCTAGTAATGACTCCTTCTGCAATTCGTATGGAGTTACATGTATTGGTAACATATCTAAATATGATTGTAGATTCTTTTTTATAAGAACCATTGCTCCTACTGCTATTGGAACTGTCTGTGTATCTTTCTTCTACATTGCTCTTGTTTCTGCCTGCAAATCCTGATATTTAATGTCTTTATGTCTCTCTGTACACAAGACACTGTAGTCGCTGGGTGTGGCAATTTCAATGATCAATACTACTGTCATCTTCTTTTCATAGACCACTATATCTGGTATTCTAGCATCTATCTTTTGAACTGTTGATAATGGGTGATCCCATGTAATGTAGACTTCATCATTTTCTATAATACTTTGTGGCTCATGTTTCCAGTGTTTTTCAGCCACTTCAATACCATAATGCTTGCACAATCCCCAGCGCAGCAGTCTTGCCACATTATTATGCCTTTCAATATACAGTCCTTCTGTCATTATTATGTCAGAACCAGCAATGAGGTGTGCAACTCTTTCCAATTCTGTTTAACAAAACCTACATTTGTCTGTTTCTCCCCCATGTTCAATGGACTTTGTAAACCAATGTGTATGTAGCCCACTGTCTTGTACCAGCAATATTAATCTTTCATTTCTTGGTTTGAATTCACCTCTCCTTAACCATTCCTGGTTTCATTCCTGATCAACATGAGGTTCTTCCAGAAGTTTTCTATACTTGTAACTATATTTATGCATTTCCCACATTTCATGCCTTCTCATATGGTCCTTCACCTTATATTCTTTCTTTTGTTTTATGGCACATTCAGTTGCTGCCTGATTTATATCTGTTTGTGGTTTGATTTCCATTCCCGCTTGATGCTGATATGCTTCTGCTAGACTAAGCAGGGAAGCCATCTTAGATTTATTCTCCTCATGCTTCAAAACTTTCACTACATTTGGGTCTTGTAAGGTCAGCATATATGTATGCATGTATGCAGTCCCACGATGGCATATATGTATGTATGCAGTCCCACAATTGCAGATCTATACATGTAATCAGTTTCAAGGAGGCCCATCCCTCTTTCAGAATGGGGAATATATAATCTTGATATGCACTGATTTTTATAAATCATTTGGTGAGAATGAAGCATCCTTGTTTTCCTATCTAATCTATCCAACATGTTTTGGGGACAGTCAATCACTCCAAAACTGTAAGTTAGGAAAAGAAGAGCAAATTGGTTTATAGCTTGAATTTTGTTCCTAGATGTCAACGCTGTTTTCAGCATTAATTTAAGTCTTTTAAAGTATTCCTTACTAAGTTTTATTCACATTTGTTCATGTTTTATTGTTGATCCTTCATCAATTCCTAAATATTTATACAGTCTCTCTTGCTCAAGTTCTTTTATATCACATACTTGTCCCAAACTGATGTTTTCTTGCTGCTGAGGTTTTCCTGCTTTAAAGGTTGCTTTTGCACATTTATCAAGACCAAATGACATTCTTATATCATCTGAAAAAGGTTTGACAACTTGCAGTTGTGCTTTCAGTTCCTCATCTGATGAGCTATACAGTTTTAAATCATTGACAAAGAGAAGATGAGAAGTTTTTACACTTTGTTGTTTTGTAGGAGCCAAATTATAGCCATGGCCTAAGCTGTTAAGTAAACAGCTTAATGGGTTAATGGCAGGGCATAATAGCAACAGTGACTGAGAGTCACCCTGGAATATCCCCCTTTGAATTTTTATCTCTGGAATAATAATTTGATCTTTATCGCGGCTTAATTGAGAAGTAGTCTGTCACTGTTTCATGGTCACTGTAATGTAGTCGATCAGTGTAGGGTGTATCTTATACATTTTTAAGCACTCTTTTATCCATGAATGTAGGATACTATCAAATGCTTTTTTGTAGTCAATCCATGCCATACTTAAATTCTTCCCCTTTTTGCAGTTCTCCACTATGACTTTTATTTAACAACAAATGATCCTTTGCTCCATATGACTTTCTTTTATTGTTATTTTGTTCTATTGCCTTAATTGAGTTTTCTTCTAAATTACTATAAACTCTTTCGGCATCAATTCCAGTGTACAGTTTATACATCGCCATAAGGCAAGTTATTGGTCTATAATTTTTGGAGTAACTTGCAGGTTCACTCTTAAGTAGGAGCATTGTTTTTCCTGTTGTTAGCCAGGTTGGTGTCTGTTTGTGGTGTGTATATAAATAGTTCTTACTCATGGCTAAATCTTCAAGCAAAGATGTTAATACTTTTAACCAGATGTTAGGTACGCCACCTGGGCCTGTGGTTTTCCAATTAGAGTTTTTTTTTTATTTTGTTTCAATCTCTCTGGTGTTACTTCATCCCATTTCATATCCTGTGCCTTTAAACTTCTTATTCTTTCTGTTGCTTCTTCTGTCCATTTAGTATCTTTGTTATGTTCCACAGGATTGTCATAGATACTTCTCCAAAATGTATCTATTTTTCTTTTCTTGGTCATCTTTCAATTCCTTTTACCTTGTTTCCCAATTCTCTATAAAACATTTTTGGGTCATCAATAAATTGCGTATTTTGTAATTTTCATGTATATATTTATCTGCATATCTTCTAAGTTTTTCCACCGGTGCTGAGATTTGTAGTTTGTTACTTGTGATAGTGCATGATAGATCCTGATCTGTTCTAATACTGCACATTGTTTTTATCACGTTTATCTTTCTAAGTATTTTTGTTGATCTGTTCCCTTTTCTATACTCTTTACTTAGTGATTTTATTGATGTGCTTATAGTTTATTAGATCAACAAATATGCTGTAGGTAATGGCCGTGTATCACACAACTGTTTTGTACTTATCAAACATCTTCAGAACAAAACTTAGCACCCCCCCCCTATTTTTTTCACAAAGAACATAAAAAAAAAAAAAACAGAAGTTAAGAAAAAAAAGGAATTGGAAACTCACCCCTGGTTTGGAACCTATGTCTCTAATGGACAGAGTTAGCCAAACATGCTTGACCACAAGTCCCAGCCTAAATATACCCCCTAGAATAACTTTAGTGTTACTAAACTTGTCAGACACATTTGGATGCATTGTTAGGATTTAAAAGATCCCAGTGATCATTAGAGTAGTTTATGCCTATGAACCTATAAATGGCACTCATTAGGTTGAAAACTGAGTATAGTGCCCCTTTTCTTATATAGTTGTCCAAACACTTGACACAGATGGCTAGACCACAATGTTTTCTCACTAAAAAACAAACAAACAAAAAAATGGCCTAAATCATAAAAAGTTCACAGACCATCTCAAAGCGTAGTTCGCCTTCTGAGTATCATACAGGTTACTGAGGGGGTGACATCTGACTCACATAGAATGCTTCAGCAGTCCCCATTCTGTCAGGCTTATTACACATTTGCAAGTCCAAAGGTGTCATGAACACCCGCTCAAGAGATCTCAATCTCTTATGCAATATAAATAAAACAACTTAGAGGGACAGGATTTTTCACAGAGAATACTGCTTTTAGGGAGTGTCTTCCACTTTACATAAAATAAAATGCTTCTCTTAGTCTATTCAGGTGCAATTTTGACTCATGGGTGGATAACTACAAATTCACACCCAATTTAGCCACCTCTGTCCCTCAAGGATATGGGGAACATGTACATTTCCTCACATAACCTTGTTTGGCCCAATGGTAATGGTACTTAGCAATACAGCACCTTCATGGACAATGTATTATTTTTTTTTCAAATAACTGTATTAATTTTAACATATTTATAAAATATACCTATAAAAGAGGAAGGAATGAAGGAAGGAAGAGTCCCAATTTTTTACATAACAAAGACATTTTTCAAATCATGAAAAACCGAACTTCAAAATTGGTTTTCATTATATTTAACTATTAACTTCTCCAATCTGTCCCAACAAGAAGGTTTTATAATACCACTTTTAGATGTTAACTTCTTTACTTCTTATTCATTACTACACAAAATAGTGGCTAATTCTATCAAATCACTGAATGGAATCAAATCAGATTTCCATTTTCTAGTAATTACTTTTCTAGCAACTAATATGAGACCCCAGAACATAACATGACAATATTGATTACAACTTATAACAGAAGGCATTGAAACATTTACCAAAATTATTGCTCTTATAAGGTCACATTTATATGTCTATATTGCTTTAAAGACATGATTTACATCCTTCCAATACTTGCTAATCTTTGAGCATTTGCACATTCCACAAATATATGTATCCAAACTGCTTTGGTTATTTTACCACATCTCCAGCATTTAGAAATTTCTGAATTACTAAATTATGATATTTGGAACAGAGTAATAAAATGTCTATGACTATATTCCTATGTGAAAATTTATCAGTATAAACTTGAAGATGATAAACCCCAAGATTTTAATATCAAAATTCTGATTTTCAATAACTCAAAAACAATTAGTACAACACTAGAGATAGTAACCGAAATCAGGTACCAATGATCAAGACAAGCAGCACAGGAACTGAATTAGCGTACCACAGTTTATTCAACACTTTCGTCAAAAGACTTCATCAGAAACACAATCCACTTTAGAAACAACATCTAAATAATCAAACCAATCAAGTAATTAATTCATCAATGAAAATTTCTTAATACAAAAATCTTTTTAAAAAGACAGAACCTAAAAACAAAAAACAAAAACACATAACAATGCTAAACAGAAAAAATGTTAAAAAAGAAATATTTAAAAACTTAATCCAAATAAGTAATCAAATCAACATTTTTGTTAAGATTTAATTTTCTATATTTTAAAAAAACATTTAATGTTAACAGTCTCATTTAAACCGGGCTTCCTATCAGCACCAAGTTTGATTGCCATATCGTTTCTCTCTGTTCAAGATAGTTTTTGAAATCTCCACCTCTCAATTCCATATGAATAACTTCCAGAATGGAAAAAAGAAACTTCTTATATTTCACAAATTCCAAAGAATGTCTACATAAGGCATTTCTAGGATCTTTAATCTTAATATTATAAATGTGTTCTCTTATGCGTTCTCGTAAGGTACGAGTAGTCATACCCACATAAAACACAGGGCAACCACTACAAAAACTAATATAAACTAACCCCCCTAGTTAAACACTGGAGATACTGAAGCACACTTTATTATTTAAATCAAAGTTAATTAAACACTTTCATCTATTATAATTGCAGACTTCTTCAGAATAAATTCATAGACCTAAAAAGGCCAACACCATAAAACCTAAGAGACACACCCCCTATTTTAAATTCTGATTTTTTCATTGGTTTGATCTTCTGCCTCTATTGGTTAAAAAAAATTCCAGAATCTATTATCAATGTTATTCATATTATTTATAATTTTATTGAATTTAGAGAGATCCTCTTTAACTGTAATATTCCATTGAATAATAGGTAAGTATTCAAAAATGTTATGAAAATTATGTTTTTCTTTATCATTCATATAACACAACTGACATTTAAATTTTTCAAGTATTCTACGGAACATTAATTTCTGTGTATTATCCATACTATATTTTCTCATCAATTGTTCTAATGTTAACAATGATCCCTTATCTAAACAATGATACCAAAGTGTTATATTTTTATTTTTAAGAAATAACATATTATTAAGGTTTTGATGTTCTCAAATTCCTGGTGTACATGCAATTGGAAATAATATACACAATCTATGTATTGCATGGTATATAATCAGGTGAGCATTTTTACATTATTTGTTATGTTGAAAAAAAGTTTTGTCTTTATTTTCAGTGATCTCTTTGGTTATGTACAATACAAAAATAAGTTTTTTAAACTGCAGGCCAGATTCAATAAAGCCTACACTGTCCGTTTCCAAAGTGTGAGCATTGCGGTGTGATGCACACATGGTAGTGCACTGTTTTGGATTCAATAAGCAGCTCTACACAGTGGGTAGGACCATGTACCACTGTGCAAACAAGGTAAACACCATGGAATGCAAATTACCGTATAAGCAGATGAATTTTATGCTAATCATCCAATCCAAGATGGAGGAGCTATTCAACAAGATACAAAGCAACCATGTAGACTCAGTGTTTTTTTTCCCTGCAAATTCCAAAACCTATTGGAATACTTCCTCTGAAAGGAGTCTACACAGAAACAATGTTAAGGGCTGCTGTTGCTTAATATTCATGTGTATGTGCAACAGGCTGAAGTCTATGCTGCTGCTGCTGCTAATAGACCAAGGCCAAAAAGGAAAAGAGTTTTCAGACCTTGGGTAACTTATCATAATCTACATAATGTGGAAATTGTAGAGCACTACATGGTAGATAGAGACACACTACAGGAACTCTGCAACCTCTGTCATCCTCAACTCAGAGCCAGGGCAAACTGAGGGGAACCCATACCAGTGGAGACAAAGGTATGTGTAGCACTTAGAATTTTAGCTTCAGGTTCCTTTCAGAGATCAACAGGGGACATGCTGGGGATGTCACAAGCATCAGCATCCAGGATCCTCCATCAGTTCTTGAATGCTATACCCTGACATGCTAGTGACCACATATATTTTCCCCATGCCCCTGAGGATAGGGCCAGAATTATGCAGTAGGTCTACCCTGAAGCACACTACCCTGAAGTATTGGGTGCCATAGATTGCACAAATATAGAAATTAGGGCACCACCTGGGGAACAGGGAAGGCACCACATTAATAGAAAGGGCTTCCACTCTATTAACTGCCAGGTTGTGTATAATGTCAAGAGAATTATCTTGAATGTGTGTGCTGACAACCCAGGCAGTTACCATGACTCACATATCTGGCACATCTCCCAACTGTATCAGATATTCATTAAGGGGAGATACCCCACAGGGTCATTTACTGGGGGATGCAGGTTATGCACTGGACCTGTGGTTGATGACACCCATCAGAAATGCATGCACACCTGATGAAGAACACCATAATGAGGCACATGCTCACTGAGTGTGTGTTTGGTCTGCTGAAGTTGCAGTTCTGGTACCTATATACATATGGGGGAACCCTGCAGTGCAATCCATGGACATGTACTGAAATATTCACAGTATGTACCATGCTACACAACGTCATCTTGAGAAAACAGCTTCAGCAGGATCAACAAGGGGAAGGGGCACACATCTTACCACCAATGACAAGGTCACCACAGCCACATGCAGGTGAGGAGTTAGAGGGGGAACCAGCAGCTGCTGTGGGTGAAGGCAGATGTAGGTGTGCTCAATATGCTTTTGCACTGGCTAAGAGACAATGGATAGCACACTCACTCATCTAAGGGCCTAAAACCTTTCTCCTATGCACATACATACAGAAAGATTGATGCCAGGCAACTCTCACAACCTTTACCTCCCCGTGTATTGGCTGTGTATTGCTTGCATCAGACAGAATCAGCCCTGAACTAGTAGTATAGATGGTGTAGAGGTATGTTGTTGGGATCGTAGTGCCCAAGGTTCTGGGCTCAAGACTTGGAAGTGATGACTTTTATATCTGCTGTGGCATAGTGGTACTTCATGCAGTCTAGTGAGTCCAGGGTCCAGGGTTCGAGACTGACAGAGGTGCTTTGCCCCCTTTGGGATGTACCTTACCCGACACCTGCAGCAATTAGAAAGACCCCAAAAGTACCTCACCAGGAGGATCAAGGGACTCAAACAGATGCCATATGCTGCTCGGTTAAAAAAACTCCAGCTCTATTCAGTTGCATACCGCCTACTTCGAGGCGATCTATGCCTGACATATAAAGCTATGTCCAACCCAGAATCAATGGACATGCTCCACCTCAGTAAATCTAAATCCCTTAGAGCCACGCGCTCGAGGGACTTGAACCTCAGCACAGAAATAAATAGAACATGCTGGAGGGACAGATTCATAACCCAGAGGCTCCCTTCACTCTGGAATAGAATTCCAATTCATGTTAGGCAGAGCACCTCACTGACTCTCTTCAAGAAGAATCTTGATGAGTGGATGGGGGATCGTAGGTTTGTCCCGGGGATTACTTCCGTGTCACTATTAGACAGAGGCACAGTAAACTAAACTTTAAAAAGGGCACAGTATACTCAAATCAAGGGGTGGCGTAAGCCAAACACAATCGGGCTAGGCTTATAAATGCCCCAGGGCAGATAGCCTAGTATGAACCTATGAACCTATGAACTAAAACTGTTGCAACTGCTGGATTTACAAGGTAAGTATTGACACTAGAGTGTATTGTGTAATAATATGAATGACTGGCATATCCATGCATGTTGTTATATGGTAGTGTAAGCAAGTCCTAGGTGTCCTAAAAGACAACAGAAGGATAATACACATAGGTATCACCCAACGACAAAATGACTGTTCCCAGATAATACAGAAAAGGTAGCATTTCAGTATTACTCACTGGAGAAACATAAAACAGTCTATAAATGTGAAATATGAACAACTGGCTGGATGCAAAAAATGGAGAGTAGCAATAGCAACACATCCTTGTTTGTGCCATAAAAGAAATGCAGCTTTGCTCTCCCACTCCCAAAACAACAGGCAAATGACAAATGTTGCTAGCAAACCATATTTCAAATGTTAAAAGTACTATCAAATGAACTGTCCCAGAAACATGACTACAGATTTAACATAGAACATTCCATGTTAAGGTATTGCCAGTCATGTATACCTGTGAAATGCCTTGACAGACATACCCATGCCATCAGTACACTTCTAACTAATGCATACAGATAATCAAAATATATTATATAAAACTATTAAACAGATTTTTTCTTAATTACATTTCAGCATATGCAGTATATAGCTGACAAAATGCAACCTACCTTCTCAAGTTCAGTGACCATCTGTGCAGATATATCCCAAAGTTATAACCTGTTTTCTGTGTTCTCCACATAAACAAGTCTTCTCACCTTCAGTTTCCCTAGCTACATGATTGCCTTTTTATGGTGTATATTCAGGGCTGTCAGCATGGTGAAAATGCAAATGAGGTGTGAAGTCATTAGAATTGCTGAATTTCAAATACTTGGTTCCGTGTAGCAAATGTAAACATAGTGCAGGCACTCTCTCAGTGTTTGTTTTTAATGGATTGCAACTGTGATTGATTTCTGGTAAAGAGAAGGAAAACACAACAGCAAGTTAGCCTTTCAAAGTGTTAGATGTAATATTGTCAAGGTTGGAAATATAAGTAAGCAGCACAGAATTCACAGGTTCTGTTCATTAACATCCAACCTCACCGTCATTTGTTGGCAACTGCATATTATATTATTGCCATTTAATATCCTCACACAATTTAAAACCAATGATATAGAATGGCTTACAGACTGCATGTGTCAGATAATTGGTCAGATAAGAGAAGAATGAGCAACAATCACAGAGAGGTAAGACAGCTACACATTTGAAAACAATACTGGTAACTGGTTGTGTGATCACTTAGTGTACTACATCCAAAAAAAATAAATGTACAGATAATACTTGTATAGTTTCATATTACTGGAGATGATGTTGCAGTTGGTTGTATGCAGAATGATTTAAGTTCCTTGCTGCAAAGATGTTTGTGTGGCAAAGAGGGATAAGGCACCCTTACTGTGTTTTGAAGATTCATTTGAGTGATAGTTAAAATCCAGACCTATGTAGAAAAATCTCATTTCCACTAACATTTTGCAGTGTGGATGTTATAGATTGTTTTTCCTCATTTTAGCTACTTTTCCCTTTTTTGTCCTTTTTTTTTGCTTTTTTGTGTGTGTGTGTGTGGGGGGGGGGGCAGTGTTTGCGTGATGTCCTGCTTAGCGCAAACACAGGAAACAGAGAGAATGAATGTCAGGTTTGGCTGTTTGCATGAAGTGTGGCATTGTGTAATTTGGGCTAGTGGCCCACCCAGGAAGCAGACATAACACCTGCAGAACACCTGCAAACAAGGCATCTGTACAAGGGCAAACGTCAAAAACAATGTATTGTTGCAATTTCTGTGTCCCATCATACAACTGCACTTAGCTGCATTGCAAGGCAGTTAACAAGGTTCCCCAGCAGCTGTAGCCATTGAACACCTGCAGACAGAACTGAGACAGCCAATAACTGACGCCAGACACATTCAATTAATTATGTTGGACACCACACAAACCCACTAAGTGGCATTGCTCAGCTTAACACAGAGACCTTAAGAATGATTAGGAAAGTCAAAAATATCATGTAACTAGTCCTGTGGCAGCAGGTGTAAGTGTAGGGTTGGAGTACAGATTGTCCTGGGTTCTAATACAGGGTATGCAACCTTTTTTTACTGTTGTGACAGTACAGTTTATAGCAGAGAACTTAAAAATAGACAAGTATTATTTCAATAGTCTTGTGACAACAGGTGTAAGTGTAGGACTGCCATACACATGGTCCTGGGTTCTAATACAGGGTATTTCATACACATTTACTGTTGTTTCACTTCCCATTATATTCACTCTCACTAATAATACTTAAGATAGTGGTGCTGATATGAACTATATGTATGAGGAATAAGACACCATTATTGTGTTTTCAGATGTATGACTGAGGGTATACGGTCTACTATATTTCTGTAAGTATAATTCTGCTATCTGGACTTGCATGGCCTTCACAATTACATAAGACACATACACAACTAGATCTATACCCAATAACCTTGTCAGGCTATACAGCATGATTATGTTGTTGTTACCCCTCTCTTTGGAGGTGATAGTCCAAATTTAGCTAAAATTTTGCACATATGATCATTTTTTTACTGTTGAAGAAATGGATAGCTATGGTTCTTTCCTACTTCCCTTCTGCAAATTCCTGTATTGCTTTCCCTTTATTTATCCCCCTGCTTGCTCCCTCACCACTTTTATATCTATCCCAATTTAACACCCATAATCTGGTCAAAAATAGAATCATGCACAACACATAGAAGTAGCAGAAAAAGCAATGGATCCCATCACTTTTTGGCTTCTATGTTTGAATGGAGTTTTGCATCACACTGCAATGCCAAGCAGCAGTGAGCAGCTGTACAATGACAAAGTTACATCCATGAAATGCTGCTTAACCCCACTGCACTATGCCAGCACACAGCAACACATGTACTATAAAGAATTCATGTCATTGCATTATCACTATTTAGTTAAAAGTATTTAAAAGTATTAGATACACCTGGATTCAAACCCAGTATCATCTGGGCTCAAAAAGAAATGTGTCAGTGCATTTACATTTGCTGCCAGAAAGTCAGTTAATGTGTTTCATAGAATCAGTACTAACTCTCAGACTTTAGCTATGCTGCTTGCATTTGTGCATTGCTTAACTACATGCAAACAGGGAAAGTATTGGAAGTGCATATCTCGCATGCACACTTTTCCAACCATTGTGCAAACCCGCTGCTCGCCGTGCTATGGAAAAATAAATATTATTATGTATTGCTGCTGTTTACTGTCCATTTCCTATCTATGACATAAAATTACATGCAGAAACATAACAGACTGAAGGGCCTATTTAATAATATGTCACATATTTATTATACAGCCATTTATTGCCTCCCCCCAAGCACTGCAACAGTGATGTCTCAGTACTTTTTTCATACATATATCACCTACAATAGAGAAAATAATATCAAATGTGTAATATACAATGCACGTGAATCTGTTAACATGCAGAAATATAACTATTGACCCATAAGCCTAAAAAGCCTTATCTGCAAGGCTAGGGAAGGAATCAACATGAACATTATCCACAGGGACAAAGGTGACCCTCAACACACTTGATCCAACCCATTTTGGCTTTGTCAAGGGTAGATCTTGCTTATTTAACCTAGTGGACTTCTTTGATACTGACCCCGAAGACCTGAATGAGGGATAACAGGACATACCACCTATCCAAAGCCTTTGACACTATCCCCCATTCATTCAGGTGTCATAAAGAAAATCTCCCATCTGGGGATTAACCTATACATTACTAGATGGATAGCCAACTGCCTCACTAGTAGAACACACACTGTAAAAGTTGGGGACTGAACCTCCACCACTACACCACTTACCAGTGGACTACCACAAGGATCTGTGCTGGGCCCTCAACTGTTTGTAAACTATTTCTCAAAAGTCCAGGCAAAGGTAGATGGCCCGTAGCTTACCAACTTTTTAGATGAATGTCAACTGAATGCAGTCATATAGAGTCCCGTGGGTCTACTTTATTTAAATGAAAACGCGTCACGTTGACTACCACTTCATCAACACATATATAAATAATCGAACGCACAAAACCGCGAAACTCAAAATACCAAATTGTCATACTTGGCCAACCCCACCGCCCGAAACATACTATCCACCCAAACAAAATAAATAAACCACAAACATACACCAACCAAAACCCTACTTCTAACCGTACACTAAACCCCACATACACCACTATCTATGCACTATCCTTAACCCCTCCCTAACCCTAAGGTCCATAACTACCACACACTTACCCTACGGAGCTATATCCAAACAAAATAAATAAACCACACACATACACTAACCAAACCCCTACCTCAAACCCTACACTAAACGTTAAATACATTACCCATCTTACATTACCTATCTATGCACTTACCTTAACCCCGCACCCTAATCCTAACCCTAATGTCCGTAACTATCGCACACTTACCTTACAGATCTGTAGCCCAGACGGGCCAACCAAAACACTTAGACATTTCTAATTTTGTGGTTTTGTGCATTCGCTGGATTCACGGTTCGCTGATTACGTGTTGATGAACTCGCATTCGACGTAACGTGGTTTCGATAGAATAAAGTAGACCCAGTCCCGCAACTATGTTAACATATTACAGAAGGAGCTGACACAGACAAATGACTGCTGCCAAACTCACAGTCTGAACCTTACAGTAAAAATGCCTCATTGTCTCCTTTGGTGATGAAGTAACCCTGGTAATTATGATATACATAGCACCCCTCTAAACTCAAACACAGTGTTGAGAGACTTGGGAACATATGTTGATAGCAAGCTACACTTCAATCATAATGTGTCGATAATGTTAAGACACATTCTACATTGTGCATCTCATAAATAAGTCTATCAGATCCAAGACCAGGAAGGTCATAGCTCTGCTGTACTCTACCATTATCAGACCACTAATTGAGTACAATTCTCCCTTCTTCCTGTACCTTACCAGGCACCTGCAGCAACTGGAGAAAACACAGATGTTTGTGACTGGGAGAATCCAGGGCTTGCAAAACATGGCATACATGGAAAGACTGTCACAGTACTCAGTATCATGCAGGCTGCTAAGAGATGACCTATGCCTGGCCTACAGATCAGTCTCAGAGCCTGCCCTACTGGAAATGCTGGGCATCTGCAAATCACATGGGACAAGAATAACTTGCCTCAGGGATATCAACCCAGCCTGTGACATAAACAGAACATGCTGGGTTGACAGATATATCTCTCAACAACTGCCACTCCTCTGTAATAGGCTCCCACTGTATGTCAAGCAGTGCTCCTTAATGACCCTGTTCAAGCCAAACTTGACAACCATATGGGTGACTGCATATTCACACTTGGATTGGCTGCTATGTCCCTCATGGACAGGGCCATTCAGTGCTGATCACAAAATTGATCTGCTAACAATGACCATCTAATTATGCTTTAATTGTGTTTTTACATGGGTAGACTTGTAAATGCCCTAGGGCCATTAGGCTAGTAACCTCCTATGAACCTATGCAGGCCTCCTAACATCTTCTATCCAACATGACCTGCTGATGTCATCCACTCTAAGTTGACCTGCAGTCTTGTAAAAAGTCAGACTTGTGCTGTGGTGCTTTGTGCATGTGTGTGTCTAGCCAGAAGAGCAGAAGTGTGCATCCTACAGTTACTGTTCCAATCCCATGGACTGACAGTCTTTTGATACTTGCACATGCCTACACACCAATTTCATGCAGGCCTCCCAACATCTTATCTCCAGCATGCCCTGCTGATGTCATCCACTATAAGTTGACCTGCAGTCTTGTAAAAGTAAGACTTGTGCTGTGGATTTTGCATAAAGTACTGAGTTATGAAGTCTCTGTAATGAGATAGGTAGGGGTTCTGTTCTCACTGCAGTTAACTGGGGTGTATGAGCACTTGATTGACATTACAGAGACTCTTTTACATCAGCATGTGGGACACTGCTATTGCCATATTGTCCTCACCAGACACCTCTGATGTCATCACCGATAAAGTGTTGTCTGAGACACTCCAAGTCAGACTTCAGCTGTGGTATTTGCCTTAGATACGTAGTTCTGTAGTCCGTGTACTTAGATAGGGTTCCTATTATATAATCGAAGAAGCAATTCTTCAAATGCGTCTTGATCGAACTTGAAAGCACGAAACAGCAAAATAGCGAAACGGCATATAAGCAGTTTCTTTCCCTGAGAAAGAAATCGCTTGGCCGTCTCACTGTAGTGCGATCTCGGAGTTGGTATATTTAAGTAGGGGGTGTGTGGGGGCCACAGCCCCTCACATTGAGGGGGGTGTGGGGGCACAGCCCTCCACTTTATGTAATGTTTTGAAGTTTTTATTTTTTTTATTTTTTTTTTGTGGAACGGCGTTTTTTTCCCTGGGAAAAAAAATGCTGTTCCAAGTGTTCGGGATTGTAAGCTTTTATTTACATGGGCTAGATAACTCAGCATTCGCTTTTTTAAGCATTCGCTGATTTAATATAGACATCTTAGATAGGTGGGGTTTTATTCTCACTGCAGTCAAATGGGGTGTGTGTGTGTGTGTGTGTGTGTGTGTGTGTGTGTGTGTGTGTGTGTGTGTGTGTGTGTGTGTTTTTGCACTTGCTTGACATTACAGAGAGCCTTTTACACCAGCATATAGAACATTGTTATTGCCATAGTCTCCTCACCAGACACTGCTGATGTGATCAGCTATATATGATTTGCGGATGTGTACTATTCACACTAGGGCAGGGTCAGAAACTGGCCTGCAAGCCAGGGAGAAGTCACCTCATCCTATGCAATGCAGATCACAGTGACATGGATTTCAGCCTATCCACATACATCATGGCACAGTTTGTATGCACTGTGTTTTCTTGGTGAGTAACGTGTGTAATTTCTCCAGCTGCTACATGTGTCTGGTGAGGTACATGCAAAAGAGAGCATTATACTCTATGTTAGTGTTCTGATAAGGTTCAAGTATAGCACTGTAATATAATCCTGAGATGTGAATACAATGGCATGATTTATGATGTGCTCAACATAGGCTTTCAATACCAGTGTGGACACTTGGTGGTCAAAGTTCAGAGTGCTATGTATGTGTATTCCCACTGCTTGCATCACTGGGTTTTAGCACAGTGGAACTGTTGTCATTGCTATAATTAGCAGGTAATTCCACTTTGCAGAAGGCCAAAATAAAGACACATTATTGGATTTATCTGTAGGCCCTGTGGCTTTGTCACCAATCTGTTATTCCCTCCTGTAGAATGATATCACCATAGGTGGACTCAATGATTCCACCCACTATGCAGGAATCAGCAAATGCTGTAAGCCAAAGGCCGTATACTTTAGCCTGAATTGTCAAAAAATAGATTCCAAACAGTAAAGGGCCAAGCACAGATCCCTGGGGTACATCAGTGGTAACAGCTCTACTGGTACAGGTTGATTCATCAACTTTCACAGTATGTGTTCCGTCAGTGAGCCAATTGGTTACCCATCTAGTGACATGAGGTTTAATCCCCAGCTGGGAGAATTTATCAGTGATCCCTGCATGGGGGATTGTGTTCAAACCATAGGTCAGTTGAGGACAGCCAGTATGCACTGTCTTATCTACATTCAGGCCTATCACACAGAATCAATGGACTGTGACAACATCACAGATTGCCTTTCACATGACTCATTAAATACACCTTCCTGACACATTTGAATACACACTTCAACACACCCTCCACACAGACTATGTTGCTGCAGAAGGGTAATTTCAACATCCATCCATGTGAGTTGGGGGGGGGGGCAGCACCTGATGCATGCATGCATACACACATCCTGAGTCTCATCTGTGAGGTAGACCAACATGTCATCATGGACCTTTTCTAAATGGACACTAATGATAACCTGGGTGTGTGCAACAGACCTATGTGAGTTGTTAATGCTATATCATGTCTGTTACATCTGTTAGATATCCTCAGAGAGATCACTGAGGGCATATATGACAATAACACTATCAGCCTTTTGAATTTGACAAGCTCTAGGCATTTGACACCAATCCACACTGAGGTATTCACTCAACACTGTCAGATGTGTCCATATACACCTATATCACCAAGTGGGGAGACCAGTGTATTACATACGTGATATCTAAATATGCTGACGTGTGAAGTGACCTATATCTCAGTTCCAGTGATTAGGCTGAACATTAGGGCTGTCTGATAGACCTTTTCCTGTCCATTATTTAAGTGATGGACATCACAGATGACATACACATCTTGCGTCTAAACAGTTGCTTGAAGGACTACAGATTGTGGGCAGTCATTGACTCCAACCTTGATAATAGTATAATACAGACAGTATCAACACACACCAATGATTGCTGCCACAGCCATGGCAACACCTGTAATGACAAGAAAACATGGGGGGGGGGTTTGTTAAGTCAAGAAAACCAACGCACAACCCAAGCATAATGTGGCCATCACAACCTATAATCAGACTAATAGGTATGTGACCTGTGTCCTGGGGTAGATGGTAAGTGGAACGCCCACCAGCATGTAGTCACAGTGCTGACTACTCCCTTGTATGTAACACAAGTACTGAGTATGTGCAGGACATCCACATCAAAGGCCATAATACCTCCATAGATCATAGCCTTCATTGTACAATGCACCCTTCTTCATGTACCTCCCGACACATCTTCCAGTGATGTATAACTGAAGTGTACCACCTTTGCCACAGTGAGCTGTCACACATCTTATTGGCCATACCTACATATTCTTTTTTCGGCATAAACATTACTGTCTGATGGTGCGGAACCCCCATCAAGTCATTACACCAGATTCATGTGTGATACCTGTTCTGGTGATGCACATAGTACATACATAGGTATTTGACAACATTAATGGCATGGGTAACATTTGTGACAGTGTGGATTGTGTAATATATATTTATATATATGTATCTCTCTCTCTCTCTCTCTCTATATATATATATATATATATATATATATAGAGAGAGAGAGAGAGAGAGCCGGTATTGATCATAATGTTCCATACAGGTATAGCAGTGTCCCCAGTGTCCCTCCTAACACCTGTAGCAGATGTTACAGTGTTACAGTGCCAGGATATTTGAAGTGAGTACCCTCCTAGAGTGTGCACATATCATAACAGTTGTACAAGTGTGTTTGTGCAGAATCATCTCTGATCACTCTAAATCACATATGTTATGTCAGAGACATGGGATTACTGGTGGTATTACTCTGATACTGTCCATGATTGTGCATGCTTCTTTTAAAGTTGTCCATGAGCCTTTACCCGTGTCCCACTTGCTGGAGACCTCTGCTGAGATTACACTCATATTCAGGCAAATCAGTTTGCACAGCTTCACAATATGCCCACTATCCCAGTTATATGTCAGATCCCTGATAGATGTCCTCTGCATTATTCATGTAAGCATGCTTATGTCACACAGACATCATCCCCATTGTTATATCACCTTGTGTGACAGTCACATAATACAAAGTTTCACTGTGCAGCCCCTACTGTACCAGAATGATATGTGTAAGCTTGCCATCCATCCCATTATCAGCGGGACACTCACAGGTTGAACTACCTCATCCCACTGCCCACTCTATAAAGAAATGGGAGTTTAAAAGTCTGGCTTTTCAATCATGCCAAATCACTGCGGAAAAGCCACAAATACTTCTGGTTTTTCCACGGCTGACATGCAGATTTGTAGTTTTAGTAAGAACAGTGAAACAGTGGTTTATAGTCAATGTGCCTGTATCCTTTCACGAAGACAAAATTTAACTGTATGGTGGTAGATTTTGTATTGTTTATTTTTCTTTATGTTTTATTTTTCTTTTTTCTTTTTTAGAGTTTGCTTGGTTCCACTAGGCAATGCCTATTTAAACTGAAAGGTGGCATTTAGCAGAAACTGCTAACATCATAATGCAGAATGTTAATAACAGAAACACATTTCAATGTAATGATTTCAATTTTTCTTTCTTCTCTTTCTATTTAAAAAGCTGCAGTAAAATATATTGTTAGTACATGTCAGCCGGTAGTACATTGCACATATTTTAAAGTTCATCAACTTCTTTCAGTAACCTCACTTTCACAAATTTTCTTTCCCGGATTTCTCATTTTTCTGCCTAGTTTACCATCATTTATGTTGTGCTTTCTTCCTCTTAACCACCAAAAGAAACTGTAAACTGCAAAACATTTTATCATTTGTACCATACCATCATTCACAACCTTTTTAAAATGTACATTCAATGTTTTTCCCTGCAGATGTTTGTTTTAGAACATCTTTGTTATTCAGTGGTAGTTGAACACTGATGTCAGTTGTACTATCCTTATTTCTGTTTTTTTTATTCCTTTGGGTGAACGGACCTGAAAAAAGGTCCATCTGGATCACTGTTCTACTCTGGATAACAAATGACAAAAATAAATACATTGAAACATAGATGGCACTTTACTTAGATAAAAAGCAATTATCTATAATATTGCTGTAGAAATAAAAGTACATGTAAGTTTAATCAACGAACAACAATATGGGGGTGGACAGTAAACACTGACAAGAAGTAGTAGTGGATGCAATTTGACAACATTCAGTCATAATAATACTAAACGTTTTTGCATGGGGAAGTTTGTAAAAGTATTTAAAGGATGTACACAGTAATGGTATTTTGGCTAATATGATAGTGTTAGTGTAGTAATCCATGGATTAAATATGCTTGTAGGGGTAGTGTAACACTGTCGACTTCTGGTAACAGACCCTGACCTGTGCTGATCAGTAATGGGCACTATGATGCAGCTTTAATTAAAGACAAAATACCAGCATACTGAAAACAGTTACCATCACAGTTTATTCTTAAAGAATCAGCTGAGGACTAGGTGTATTATGGGTACTTAATACTATTAAAGGTGCAAGCAAAAAAATGTGTTTTTGTGTGTGTGTTTGTGTGTGTGTGTGTGTGTGTGTGTATATATATATATATATATATATATATATATATATATATATATATATATATATATATATATATATATATATATATATATATATCTATATATATATATATATATATATATATATATATATATATATATATATATATATATATATATATATATATATATATATGTGTATATATATATATATATATATATATATATATATATAGATAGATACATGTGTGTGTGTGTGTCTGTATGTATAGGAAAGCTGTGCACTGAACTGATATCAGATCTAGGGGTGGGGGGAACTGTATCTAAATAACGTGTATTATATGGATAATATTTTATGTTTAGAATCAACATTTATTTAAGTGCAATAAAATTTGCTTACATTTTCAATGGTACTGTTAATTTAAATGGTTTGTGTAGATTTCAGTATGCTGCAATAAGTTCACATTGTTGTACCCATAACTGCATCTCCTTCAACACTCCTGTGGTAATGTTATGATAGGGGGTGTGGCCAGTATCATATTGGCCACACCCCCATGTCTCACTTTAGCCCACTTAAAAGGTGGCAACCCATACCTCTCAACTGTACAGATTTTTGCAGAATATCCAGATTTTTGCCTCATATTTTTGGTCTGTTCCTCATAGAAATTGTGTTTTTCTGGCAAATCACTGAAGATTGAAGTTACCTTATAATAATAAATAATGAAAGCCATCTGAGTTTCAGACTTCATATCCTTCAGAAAATGCATAATAATACAAAACCTGTTATGATATCAACTTTCTAAGTTTGTAAGAGCAGTATTTAAAAGTGTCTTTATTTGCCCCCCCCCCATTATTTTTGGCTTTGTCCAGATTTCTTGCTCTGAGAGGTTGAGAGGTATGAACCCTAGATATGTGATTGGTGTTGCTGCTACAACCATCTTTCATTGACATGCCCTTATGTGCTGTACATTAGGTTGTTTCACCTGCCCTCTTTCCCTGTGTTCATTTCTACAATTCATCTGTGTGTCCCTATTCAATACGCACACTTCCACTGACTGCTTATTTTACATGGCAGTCTATGTACCCTTACAGGTCATTTATACAACTTCAGTACAGAATGCCAGGAATGGGATTAAACAATAATCTGCCCTGTCGATACACTATCCTGGACTGTGTTTGGACCATATACTTAACAATCATACCTCTTAACTGTCCAGATTTTCAAAGAATATCCAGATTTTTGCCTTGATATATTTTGGTGTGTTCCTTATCAAATTTGTCATTTTTCTGCCATATCACTGGGATTATTTAATGACAAATATGACTCAATAATTACATAAATTTGAGTTTCAGACTTTAAATCCTTCAGAACATGTATCTTAACACAAACCCCTGGTTATTCTAGCCCATTTCTAATTAGCAAATATGCCAAATATGTCCCTATTTCTGGGCCATTATTCCCCATAGGATCATAGGAGGTTACTAGGCTATTGGGCCTGAGGCCCTTATAAGCCTAGCCAAGAGTTTAGCCCATGTCTAGACAAGTCAGCACACAGAGCTCCTGTCCAGCAGGGACACAGGTGGAATCCCAGGAGTGTATTTTCTGTTTCCCATCCAGTTATCCAGGTTGCGTTTAAAAAGGGATAATGAGGTACTCTGCTTGAAGTGGAGAGGGAGTCTATTCCACAGATGGGAGTGTCTTTGGGACACAATCTGTCCCGCCAGCAAGTCCTGTTGATATCATAGACCAGGTTGAGGTCGCGCATACAGGTTGCTTGAGTGGAGCTTGACTTGCAGATTTGCAGCAGTCCCATCAAGGCGGGGTCTGAGATTGCTTTGTATGCCAGACAGAGGTCACCTCTGAGGAGTCTGCATGAAACTGAGTAGACAGACAGGGCTTTTAGCCTATCTGTGTAGGGTAGGTGTTTGAGGCCCTGGATTCTACTGGTGAGGAACCACTGTGGTCTCTCCAATTGCTGCATGTGCTTTGTAAGGTACGTGCTGAAGGGGGCGTTGTACTCAATAAATGGCCTTATAAGGGAAGAATACAGTGATCTTATGACCTCTTTATCCCTGGATGAGATACCCTTACTTATAAGGTGGGCCATGTAATAAGCTTTCCGTACAATGGAAGCAACATGGTTGTCAAAATTCAGGTTGCTATCAACCTGGGTGCCCAAATCCCTCACTACTGATTGTGTACTTAGGACATTGTTATTAATGTGATAATATGTGGGTATGTCACTCTCTCCAAAGGGGATGATTATGCATTTTTTGGCATTCAGCTTGAGGCCATGTTTCTAGCACCAGTCATTTGTTTGAGTGAGACCCTCTTGGAGGATATCTACATCACTTGGGAAATTGATGACTGTGCCCATATTACAGTCATCTGCAGACTTGGTTAGCCATAGCCCACTGGTTTTGGCCTGTACCTCAGAGAAGTATGTCCCAAATAACAGAGGCCCCAAGACCGATCCCTGGGGTATGCCACTTGTTAAAGGTCTACTGCTTGTGGTGGCTTCCCCTATTTTGATTAGGTGGGTTCTATCAGTGAGCCAGTTTGCTACTCATCTGGTAACATATAGATTGATGCCTAGTTGAGAGTGTTTATCTACTGTGCCCGAGTGGGGAAGATTGTCGAAGGCTTTGGCTCCATCAAGGTAGGTGGTGTGCACCATCTTTCCCTCATCCATAGCTTTGGTGACTGTCTCAAAGAAGTCAACCAGAATTAACAGACATGACCTCCCCTTGACAAAGCCAAACTGTTTGAGGTTGAGTGTTTGGAGGTTGCCAGTGTCCCTGTTAATGAGGTCCATGATAATCTGTTCCATGGTCTTGCAGATCAGGCTAGTTAGGCTGTTGGGTCTATAATTTCCTGGATCTGTGGACACTCCACCTTTGTGTAAATGGATGACAGTGTCTGTCCTCCACTCAGCTGGGACAAAGCCAGTACTCAGGCTTTGGTTGAATAGGGTGCCTAATGGTGCTGCAAGTTCATGCCTGAGATCATGTAGGATACAGCCTGGGATGTTATCAGGTCCCATGGAGGCTGTATTTTTTGCCTTTGAGAGGACAATGATGACCTGTTCCCGAGAGATAAGGGGTGGTGGGGGGGCAGGTACTGGAGATGTCCTGATTTACTGATGAGGGGGGGCAGAAGGGAGAAGTTTTTGCTGAATCTGTCAGCCAGTAGATTGGCTATATCTACAGCATTTGTGTATGTGGTGTCCTTGACCACCAATTCTGAACAGGTCTGGGTGCTTCCTTTGAGATTGCAGTCATATGTGAAGAAGACCTTATGATTGTCTCTGGTAGATGTGGGCAATTTGGACTCAAAGTTGGCTTTAGAGGATTTCACTAATGCTCTTATTTTCTTGTTCAGGCTTAAAAGAGATTGCTTCCAATTGGGCACCTGCTCCTTCTTGGTCCTGGACAGCAATTTATTTCCTTTTGTTATACAGTTTATTTATTGTATTATTTTGTTGGCCTTTGTCCAGATGTCTTGCACTAAGAGATTGAGAGCTATTTGTTAAGCCTTAGTGATCATTGTGGCATTCCACACAAAACAGCGGACCTTCTGTGTTCTGATTTAAACAGGATTGCTATTCATGTTTGCTTACATGGCTTCCTGGCTGGCACCACTGTTGCCAGCCATGAAACCTCACTTATTTACATTTAAATATGGTGCATGACATGAATATGCAATGAACGTTGTTGCTCACTGTGCATCATCACACACACATGTAAATTCCATGTAGGCTTTGCGCAAACCTTACGTGGAGTTTATTGAATCCCAGGGCATATTTATTTATCATTTCTTGACCAGGTTACTCCTGCTAGGCTAGTGGCCTTATTTCATGGGAGACCAAAGGTGGTGCTTATACTAGAAATTTGTCCAGGGCATCAGGTAACTCCCCCTTCTCTTTCTGATAGTTGCCATGAGATCTTTCACATTCACCTGATTTACCACCAACTCAAGGAGATGGGACCTTAGCATCTCATCTAAAGGATGAAGCACTACCCCCCCCCCCCCCCCGTACACTGCAGTGTGTGCAATCAATCTGTCTGGTTTGAGAATATAACCTACAGCCTTCTGCAACAAAGCTGAATGTGCTGTTTGTTGTACCACTGATACTGCTAAATATGGACATTCAATATATAGATATTTCTTATTAACTCACTGAAGGACATACAATTTTATGGAATTTTTTTGTCACCCAAGTGTTTTACCATGAACTCGAACACTGACCATTATGTTAGACTACAAAGGAAATTAAGCTGCAATGGGTGAGTAGAACAAGAGAGGACATTATATTGCAAAATGGTCATCTAGATTAATAAAATACTACCAAGTCTATCATAGAAAGGCTGGAAATCACGGTATTTAAATAATAGTTTAGTCACTGTTTTAGTATTAGAAAATAAGATAATAAAGTTGAAACTTTTTTGAAATAAGTTAGCAAATATACATGTCAAAGTATTTGTGTTATAATGGTTGCAAAATGGCATGGGTATTTAACTACAGAATACAAAGGTAATGTTAACTGTTTGTATGCAGCAACCTATTCATTTAGGAATACAGTTATATACTGACCACACAAGCTCTGAATGTCAAGAATAGAGCTTCACAGAATCTACATTGTGGCTTTTGCCAGTGTTCAGCATCTAGGTTTGAACCAGGCATTTCATGATGTTCTTCTACATGCTCTCATACCAGATTTGTAATATATCTTATACAGAATGTCTGCAAATAAACCCTTGTATATAGAGAAATAAAATAAAAAAATATGAAGATATAAAACAGAACTTGCATCTGCTTACATGAAAGTCATTGCTGAAGCATGTAATGGAAACATTTCAGGGGTACTTAACCAAGAAGGTGAGACCACTGATTTGATAGTCTGAGCCTCACTGACAATACATGTTAAAGATGCATACAGTATCACATCTGAAAGAATCAGGTTCAACAATGCCTTAATTAAAAGGATCTTGCTTCAAAGTTAAACTAAAGCAGTTTAGATCAATTAAGATAAGCAGGTTGTACTGTGGACTAGGTATATAATGTAGACTATTTTTAAGCTTGGCTCAGATTGTGACTACCATTTGTTTTGTGATTTATTTTTTCTGTGCATGCTGCTCTTCTGCCACATTTAATCAAGAACTGCAATTACTCCATGCATTTTTAACACCCTGTAGACTTTTGTCCATCACTTCTGACTAAAAGGAATGACGCATTTCACTCTTAGAAGCCATAAAACATCAATTGGCTCCCAGCAGGAAGACAGAATGGCTCCCTATTTCAGCAAGGGACGTGTTTGTACTTTCAGATTTCATATTTATACTTCATCACTTGGACAAATGTCTACCCCCCCCCCCACACACACACACATGCACACTTCTCAGCAAATGAAATACATATTTCTATTATGATTATCCCTTAAGATTACTTGACCAAGGCACTCTGTCACTAATCACTCCAGCCTTCAAATCATCATCTGGTAAAAGAGCATCCAGAAGACTTCAGCTGCCATCTGTAACCTCTTGTCAAATCATCTCACAAATTAGTAGAATTAAAAGCTACACTTCTAGTACACCTGACTGGTGAATGTAAATGCAATTATTATCAGTATAATGGTTAGGATACACTCATCTCAACATGTGGCTTTGCTACTGTTACATGTCTTTGTTTTCCTCACAAATGCAAAGGAATTCACATGGTCTTTTCTTTCTCCATAGATGGAAATGTGTGTGTGTGTGTGTGTGTGTGTGTGTGTGTGTGTGTGTGTGTGTGTGTGTGTGTGTGTGTGTGTGTGTGTGTGTGTGTGTGTGTGTGGGGGGGTGGCTGTGTGTCTGTATGTTGGTTTGTCTGTCGGTGTGTCTTTGCATTTAGCTAATATAAAGTTACACTAAAATCGATGTATCTTCATTGAATTATTTTGTATGTATATTATTCTTTATGTTATGCATTATTTGTTCCTAGTGCTGAAAAGTGTCCATGCCTGCTAACTTTTACAGTTCAATAAAAAATCTATAAATTAAATAAAGAAAATATTTCTAGTGAAATACCATAGAAAATAAATTATCCAATAAGAAAGTAAGAGACAGAGAAAGACAGAAAATGACAAAGAAAGAGGGACAGAAAGAGTCCAGGAGGTTAAAGTAAATAGGAGTCTTGTCTTGCCCCGTGTAGTTTTCTTACCTAGCATACAACTACCAAGTGTCTCAGATCCTTGTCTACTAGCTTCCTGCATGCTGCTAGAACTGGCAGCAACTCTGGAGAAGGGGCAGTGATGTATGCCCTACCTTCACAAAGAAATGGCCTGCCTTTGGCAGTGAGAGTCATTAATCATCTATCAGCAATTCAAAACTGCCCCAGGAAACGTTTATCAGATATTTCAACCCACAGCAGTTATTTAGACTTTGATTTTCATACTGCTGGCGCTGTTCCTCTCATTCTTCACTTATAACATCTTGATACTATTCTGTTTCTCTAGCATTTGCCCTTTTCTATCTTACCACTATTTCTTTAAGACATCCTACACCTGCTGCCCCTTCAAATCTGTTTGTTTTCTCTCCATGTCTCCTTTTCTGCCAATATTCTATTAGCATATCTCATGTTTTGCTCCATCTTCTTTTTCATGTTTGTACTATGTTTCTTTTTCATTCTCAGTCATATTACCTCCTCTCCAGTTTATACTGCTGTATTCCTGTTCTATAGGTTCACTTATGTTCCCCTCCTTTACAAGTTGTCACCTTAATCGATGACTGTATACATTTACATTGCTGAAAAGTTTAAATTTTTCTCTGATTAACCTAGTCCTTTCAGTACTTGTTTTCAACATAAAGTGTTTCTTTAGCATTTCTAGCATGGTATTATATGTCATGGAAGACACAGACTACTAGGGGATCATGGGAATATCTGTTAAGGCAGCACACTAATTCAACTACAAGATTTTCAAAGTCCAGCCTCTTCTTCAGCTGGTTCTACTTTCTTCAAAAATAAAAGTAATATTCCTGACCAAAAGACTGTACACTATCATTGCATGAGAAGAAATATATATATATATATATATATATATATATATATATATATATATATATATATATATACTGTAAGAAGTTTACATTCAATGAAATTGCTCCCTACAACCATTTGCCACCAATAACAGCAGGATTGTGGTGCTACCCAAGTTATTCATGACTCATTTTTGCACAAACTTAGGCTAAATCAATGAATCAAAGATGAAAGAGCTTTAATTTATTACAGCATTGCCCTGCAACTGCATGCTAAATGTTTGAATTAAAGTATCAGAGATTGAACTCTTCAAGGTATCCACGCTTATTAGTGGCATATTTAATACCAAGTGCTTAATGTAATATTTTTATGAGTTATGTGTTATTTTCATCACCAGTAGTTTTAGTCTGAGAGTAATCATCTCTGAAAGTTATGCTGTGAATCTCATCCCTGATAACAGAAGAAATCTACAGTAAATGTTTAATAATAAAAGCTGAAGGAGGCTTAGTGTCTAAAGAATAGAGCTCTTAACTTTTTCTTTCTACTCTGACAGCGGTGTGAAGTTGCATGTGCCAATATAAAGGGTGATGTCAGCTATGTATTCATTGTTAGCTTCAGACAAAACAAGGAAAAAGTGTGCTGTACATTTAATAAGCCAGCGAGCCTGTGTCAGAACTTTTGTTTTAGTTTAATATCATCAGTGCATGGCTTTAATGCTTTGTAAAGTAAATTGCTTAGATATCTTTTTCTCACTGGTCAAAGCATTTGACAGTTCTTCAAGCATACAATCTCCTTTTTTGTCTGTTATAGTGAATGATCTCTGACCATGATTCACTAGGCAATACTACCATTCTGTTGCAAAAGGTCATTTCTACTAATGCTGCTTTTTACAAATATTTTATATCAGCAAATATATAAAAAGTATGTAATAATGGAAAACAAACAAAAACAAATAAATAAATGCTAAACAATTTAACAGATATCCCATTCTCCAAGTGTAATGATATCCAATAAGATGTGTCTTAATTGGGAAATGATGTCCGGCCAGGGGCATTGTGTGACAATGGGCCTCTATACCTCTGGAAGGGCATTATTTCCTCAATAACACATACCCCTGGAGGTTCATGACCCATTAAACTCAAATCTGAAACTGGACATACTTCACTGTACCTGAAAAATACATTTTTCTCATTCTTATTTTTAAAAGTTACAGTGTAAGTTCATGTGCACATCCTTTAAGAATTCATGTTATCCTGTCAGTATGAAAACAGTGACATGTCACACAATGTGCAATATAAATAACATTATATGGGACACATATACAGTACTTACTGGAATCTAATATCTGCTCTGTGACTGGAGCTACTATATATGGACAATTGGACATAAAAGAGCACTGCACTCATATTTTATAGCTAAATATCTCCTTTGACTTGTTACTAATAAAACTTTTTCATAACCTTTTCTTTAGTCTGCAGAAGACTGTCAGAAATATTAATCCTCTTGTTAATAAACATTATGGCTTGACCAACAATTTTAACAGGTTATCATTCTTTAAAATAATGTTGCAACTGACACAGACAATTTTCTTGATATCACTAGAGTCTGGCATATAGGTGAAAAATATAGCTATACCAAAACTCCTAGCAGTTTGTGATTCATTGTTATGATTTGCGAATAAAGCACCTACTTCAGTATTGCAGAAAACTTCCCTTGTCTTTCTCCAGCGACCTCTTTCACTACCTGATCTGTTAAGGAGGAGGATAACCTCTTTCAAAGAACTACACTGATGACTCACCAACCATCTAAACAAAAATGAGTTTCCTCTAGGATCAGCTGAGGATACCTGAGTATTTGCACCTTAAGTGCATTTTCTCATACCATGCACACATCGCATACTATGATATTCCAAACATGTATTACCATTAATTTCCTTTTTGATTACCGTAGTCAATAATATTCTCAATGATTTTATGAACGGTAATGTCAAAATGAGTGATACCAGTAAAAAAAATCACATTCTAGCTCAAACTTTAGAAAATCCATGGGATTTTTGCTTCTAATATAAAGGTAACTAAGAAAAGAAGTACTCAAAACCAGTATTTTATTATAGTTACTGACCAGAACTTCAACACAATGCCTCCAACAGAAATTGAGAATAATAGAAAATGTCCGACTGTGACAAAGAAAGCATAAGGTCATCTGCATCTAGAACCTATGTATAAAAAGACCATACCTTAGTCACCTTTGAGTTTTTATTATGACATTTTCAGGTATTTCTTTTATGTTCAGTTGGATGGTTTTAGAGCAAGTAACATTTCACTGACTTTTTTCATTATATGAAACAGAAGTTGTAAAATGTCAAAAACAGTAAATCATCATTTTTGCAATGGAGCAGACCTACCTGTACTTAATTATACTGACTTCACCATCATATAACAGTGAAGAAAAAGAAACCCTACGCTGTCTTATAGCAGTTTCAAGAACTAGCAAGACTATACAATGTAAATGTATGAGATTTCAAAAACCACAATGAAGCATTTAATGTGTAAAACTATTTCAAAAAGACACATTAATGGAGTGTAAGACAATACTTTCAGGCAGTAACAATATAACATTCAGCTACTTAATATACCTAAAGATGCATTCCATGCTTAGGAATTTTAGTGCATTACATCGTTGACTTTGATCCCACCACTTTGCTGACTGGCATTTTAAGTATGGTATACTGCAAATATGTTTTGGGGGGAAACACATAAGACATTTTTTGAATACAATGATAACTCAGTAAAGAAGTATTGTTGACAATGGCTCTTCTGTGATTTATCTTATTGCTTTAACAGTCTCAGAATGTAAGCTGGGTGGTTTGGAAATTACAGGGGTTACTAATGACCTTTCAGTTTTGAGTTCCTTTCCTGACTGGCATAGTCAGAGAGGCTGAGAGAGTATCATGGATGTTATTTATCCTACCACTTGTGTATCCCACAGCATAGTCTAAGTGACCTTTATATTGGAAAGGGACAGTCAGTGATTGGGTCGGCAAGTAAAATGTATCTTGGAGTTTCATTTGCTGCAGTTATAGTCAGAGTCTATTATACAACATTGGTGATACCAAAAAAATTAACAAACTGACTTTTATTTTATTTTGATTTTGTTTACTGGGTTTGTCCTACTGGGGTTAGTCAAAAAACTCTTTTCAGTAGAGATCTGGAGAGAAAAGCTCCAACATACTACAGGCATTTTTCAACAGACATTCAGTAATGTACATTAACAGACATTAAATAATATACATGACAATTGCACATACATTTGCTAATTAGATTACATTCATACAGAAGCAGAGGCAACTGTTACAGTATAAAAGATACTTATGTATTAGCAGATGTTGAACATTGAGTAGCTAAAGCTGTGTGTTAGTGGGTTTGTCAGATAGAACAGATGATTACTGCTTAGAAATTCAAAGAAATGGAGGTGAAGGAAGGAGCTAGATAGGACGGAAAATGTTAACATTGTGTTTAAGAGGTTAATTCATTTAACATACTCCTAATAGACTGTATAGGGCATATGGGCACCTGCGACATCTCCTAATTGCTATGCAGCACTACAGAATACCCTGCATACTTCTGACTGAGCAGTAAGTGTGATATCTCCATTACTTGAACTGTTTAAAGACACAGATCGATACCTGAAGGTTAGCCTTAGCAGTACCAAGACAGGCCAATGCACCTGACCTACTTTACTAAATGTACATGTTGGTCTAGATTACCAATGTATGAAGGATGACCCTTTCTCTGAACCATTTTCATTAAAAAGGCTTTCTGAACTGAAAGATGGATATAGTCCCTTACTGAACTACCCCTGAAATGACCAGTAGTTTGTTTTGCTTTGTTTTTTTTTTTTTTTGCTTTGTTAGTTAGGGAAGGACACTGATACTAGTGGATATGGACGATTTACAGGTTCAGCCCAGATGAAACATACAAAAAAATGAATAAAATAGCAGTGCAGTGTAACATGGTTAACAACTATACAGAACATAATAAGATATCAAAATTGTATAGCAAATAATAGAATTATACAGGCAAATAGGAATAGATAAATATTATACAGTCAAAATAAAACAAGTAACAACACCAAGATCACAGGATCTTAACAGGTAACAAAATAACTTTCACTTGTAGAGAAATGTTTATAGCTTGAACAGCACAACAGTTGTATGTACAGTACATAAATATAGTGTAATGAAGGTGAGGGAATGGCTATAGAGTTTTATGTGATGCCACCTGATTTGTAAGATGAACATGTTGCCTTTTGAAAAGGAATTGTTCCACATTATTTCTTTTTTTAAAACAAGTTTATTATTTTTAACATACAAGTAAATATCATAACAATTTTATACAAGTAATTAAAATAGAAATGGTTATAACATTCAATAAAATAACCAAAGTATTTACAAAGACATCCACTACAATCAAATCAATTAATTAAACTAAAATACCATGCTATTGAAGTTAAGATTTTTTTAACAAATTTTGTAAGTTATCCCATATAACATAATAAGATGTTTTTCTAGTAGTTCTTGATTTTATAGTCATCAATTCCATATGGCACACTACAGTCATAACATTTTTAAATTCATTAAAAGAAGGAGGTGTATCTGAAATCCAATTTCTGGTTATTATTTTTCTAGCCACTGCTAGAATAGACCATAACAAGGGAAGCTTAACTTTTTTAACACTTTGAGGTACAGGAGTGTTGAATAATATAAGAGATTTAGAAATAATAAAATTATCTGTAAAAGAGCCTGCAAAAATCATTGATTGACTTACAATATTCTTTCAATTTTATACAGTCATAAAACATATGCCCAATCAGCATTAATTTCTACATTACACCTTTTACATAGATTGTCTTTATTATTTATTTTATTCATCATCAAAGGTGTATAAAAGGATCTATGTAAAAATTTCCAAGTAAAAAGTCTCCAGATAATGGAAGAAGTAGTTTTATAGGCAGATTCCAATATATATTGTTTATCTTGTTGATTTGGTAATTCACCATTAATGGAAGTGAAATAATTCCAATAGGTATCTACATTGTAATAAGTTTCTTCTCTAATAATTTTATGTATGTATGAAAGTTTACCTTTATCAGACACTTTATGTTGTAAATTTAATATCAAGTAATCAATCAGTGTTGGAATAGATTCTTTAACTGTTATAGACATTAAATCAATTTTATTAATGCAATGTTGTCTAAAGGTCTGAACTTCTAACCAGCAAGTTTCTCTCAGATCAAATTCTTGTTTTAAAAGATCTAAATTTTTAACTTTATTATCAGATAGCAACTGATACCAGTACTTTAGATCATTGTCTGTAACTGAATGAGTTCCTTCAGAAGTAGATGACAAAAGCATACCACGTGTATACTTTATAGGGAATATAATAAAATTCCATTCCTTATACTTAGGATGCATGAATATAAAATTACGATAACTAATAATAATGTTTAATGGATAACTAACTATATATTTTGGGGTAATAGGTGAAGTGCAAAATTCTTTTAGTAACCATAGCATGGAGTTATTTACAATCATATTTTTATGTGTTAAAGAGATTTTCATGAAGTGAACACTAATTAGTTCCCAGTAATCTTTCCATTTTGCAACATATGACTGATCTATTAACAAAGTAATAACTTTTATAGTAGAAGAGATAGTATATAAGTTAAAGTCTGGAAAAGAAATGCCCCTTGAGACCAGCTATTGGTATGTTTCTTTAATGCAATCCTAGGTCTATTAGGTGCCCATAGGAAGTTTAACATTAATGTATTCAATTTCTTGATAATTATTTTTGTAGGTGGGAGTATTATTGATTGTATTAAATATAATATCTTGGGGAATATTATCATTTTAATAATTGTAAGTCTCTCTTCCATAGTGAAAACATATTATTCCAGGTATTGAAAAGATTTTGTATATTAAGATGACAGGTATTATAATTATTATGTATAATAGATTTGATATCTTTAGTTAATATTATACCTAGATAAGTTATCTGACCTGAATTGGGTATATATTTACTAAAATCACTAATGAGAACATTTTTTCGTGTATATATAGGTAGTATTTTAGTTTTTTTCTTCATTGAATATTAAACCAGAAATATTTTTAAAGCTCATCATTTTATCAAATAGGGACTGCATAGAGGAATTAGATCCTGCTGATGTAATTAGAACATCATCTGCAAAAAGTTGAATTTTAGATGTTGTATTTTCATCTATTTCAAATCCCTCTATATCAGTACTGTTTCTGATCAGATTAGCCCAAGGCTCCATTATTAAAGTAAATAATAGTGGAGAAAGTGGACACCCTTGTTTTGTACCTTTAAGATGGGTATTTTTTGTGAGACATATGTTCCTATCTTAATATAAGCCAATGCACCTTTATATAGATGTTCAATTAGGTTTACAAATGCATCTGAAAAGTTTGTGCACTTTAGTAAGGTAAACAAGTAGTCCCAACTTACTGAATCAAATGCTGAACTTATATCTAGACTAATAAGTGTTAAATCTTTCTTTCTCCTATTTGCAAAATCAATTAATATTAGAGTCCTCCTAATATTGTCAAAAGTGTTTCTATTTACAATGAAGCCTGTCTGATCTACATCTATAATGCCTGGGATGATTGTCTTCAATCTATCAGCAAAAATACTCATAAACATTTTATAATCAACATTAAGTAATGAAATGGGTCGATATGAAATGCATTTAGTTGGATCTTTATTGGGTTTTACAATTGGCAAAATAAATGTGTATTGCCAAGATGGGGGAGTTATTAGCTCATTTTGGGCCAAAATAAAAACCTTATGTATTAATGAGTATGTACTTTTAGAAAGAATTTTATATATCTCTGGTATAATGCCATCATTACCTGGTGCTTTGTTTGATTTAAGCTTGTTTATTTGTGTAACAACCTCTGTATATGAAATACTTTTATCCAATAGTTTAGTTTGTTGTTTATTAAGTTTTTTATTCATGTTTGTAGTTATAAATTCCTTTATTTTATCTATAGGTTCCATGTTAATGTTATTATGATTAATTTTGTGAAAGTGATTTCTAAATTCATCTAATATTTCTGGTAGACTAGAAACATTTTTCTTTTTCCTTAGAGAGAAAATTTCTTTAATATGATTTTGCTTATTCAACCTTTTTGTTTTATTTTTAAGTCTATGTAAGTATTTGGGGCATTCCACATTATTTCTGAATGACTCATAGAACATTGCTTTCAGGTAGATAGGAAGGAGTTCCTAGGGGTCTGTGCCCCAGTTATGGAAGAGCTGTGGCCAGTGCTCTGCAGCTTTGTTCTCAATGTTTGAGGGGTAGTTGTGCTGAAAAGGGGGGACCTAAGACATAAGTTTGTTTTGGGGATATAAAAGTTTTTCTGAGAAGAGGAAGGATTCAAGGTTATTAAGTTTAAAAAGCAGGATAATTCTGTATGTGATGGGTGTTCACTTGACTTTGGTCAGCTCTTACCACTGGTGTCCTGTATACAGTGTGAGAGTGATGAATCTACACAAGTTGTTCACAGAGGTTAGCAATGTAGACAGGTTCTTCTTGGTGGCTGAAGCCTTGAGGGGAAGCCTGTGTTCAAGTTGTTGCTGAAGTATTTATTTACTAGTACCCCTCATTCCTTAGGAGGAAAGGACGTGTGAAAACTTGTCTTGCCAGAAGAGCTGAATGAGTTGATTTTGGCTTTGGTTCTTTCAATGCAGTGTTGAATGTTAACATGATGATGATGAAGCCATATTTTTAAGTATCGAAACAATTTCTAGAAGGGTCAGGTTGTTAACATTATTTGACAGTTACTTGGACATTGTTGAACTTTCGTCTGGTCTCAAATATCATTGATTTGTTTCTTTTTTTGCCATTTAATTTTTGTTTATTTTTAGAAAGCCAGCTTGAAAGATGGACAATATCTTCCTATAGTTGATAATTGACAGTGGTATGAGAGGGGTGGGATCTGTACTTCACCATATCACCTGCATAAATAATAATTGGGCTGTACGGAAGGTCAAATGGGAGAAAGTTGATGAATAAGGTGAAAAGTAGGGGACAGGGGAATAAGCTCTGAGGAACTCCAGAGGTAAGTGGGATTGAAGGTTATATAAAGTTCCCTATCTTAAGAGAGAAGTGTCTGAATGTTAGCAACTTTTGAAACATTCCTTTGACTGATCACTTATTACATCTTTGGTAAATGAGTTAATAGTAAGAGTTGATCCACCAGGTTGAATATTTTAGTGAAATCAATAAAGACTGGTTCTGTAAGGTTACCTTTATCAAACTGCAAGAGAATGTCATTGTTGGATGAGAACAGAGCAGACTAGGTGCTTCTGTTTGTCCAAAATCCATTCCACTTTAAGGAGAGGATTCTTAGGAGAAGATATAGGTTGTTATTCATAGTCAGTTCTGCAAATGCATTAAGGCTGTCAGGGGTGTGCCTGAATGAGTGCAGCTGAGCTGTGATTCATAAAGGCCATTTATGCTGATGTGTGGTGACCTCAAATGTACTTATGCAAAATGGGCAAATAATGAGATGGAAATGAGAAGTGACAAACATGTTCCTATGTTATGGAATCAGTTTTTCCCACTTTTTTGAGATGGTTCCAGATGCGCTATAAAAAGAGAAGCATCGCCATATCTATCAGTGCTGCAATCGGTAAAAATGCTATTTCTTTTGGTGAACATTGCTGTTTCTAGGTCAGAGCTGCTACTCTTGGCTGGGCCAAAACTGCTTGCAACCAGCAACACTCACCCACTAAGAAGGCTAAAATATAAGCAAAGGGTTACTCATAACTCTAATAATCAGAAAATCCTTGATAGGTATAGAGTAGACAGGGACATTATAAGGGTCTTAGTGGGCATGTTTGACCCCAGAAGGGGCAATGGAGAAATTCATGAATTATCCTGTTTCTGTGGACATCAATGTTTCTATAGCCCTCACTATATTTGCTATGGGTATTGTCCAGAGATGGACTGGGGACATGCTGGGGATCTCACAGACATCTGCCTTGAGGATACTGAAGCAGTTCCTGGATATACTCTTGGCACATGTGGGTGAGTACATCTATTTCCTGATGTCACCTCAGGACCAAGACAGGACTATAAGTGCCTTTTATGGGCTGGCACATTTTCCTGATGTGCTCGGTGTGATAGATTGCACCCATGTTGCAATTAGGGCCCCTCCTATAGGGGAGTAGTCCCTCAAAAAGAAGGATTACCATTCCATCAATTGCCAGGTAGTTTGTGATGAATGGAATACATCGCTAACATCTCTGCCCAGCATCCCGGCAGTGCATGATTCCCATATCTGGCAGACTATCTCACTCTACCTCCTCTTCCTGCATGGCAGGATGCCCAGTTGCCAACTTGTTGGTAAGCTGAATTTCTTTTTTTTATATTATTTAAGTAGTTTTTCATGATAAACGTTATTTGCCCCCCCTCTTTTTTAAAGGGATGCCAGATATCCATTGGAGCCACTGATCATGACTTCAGTGACAAATCCTTCTGGAGCTGTGAAAGAAACCTATAGCACATCCATATCCCAGACCCATATTGTCATTGAGAGGGTGTTTGACCTCCTGAAGGGCCATTTCAGGTGCCTAGATGAATCTGGGGGTGCCCTTCATTATGACCTGGCTACTGTGTTCAGGATGTTTACTGCTTGTTGCATTCAACATAGTATGATTATGCACTGATATGGTGGTGAAGTGATCCATGCTGTCACTGAAGCTCCCACTTCTAGTTCCACTTTGATTACTGATGACCAGCTAACAGCAGTAGTAAGGGACCCCACATGTCAGGCTCATGCACAGTATGTGGCTGCATAGGTTAAGAGGGAGCATCTAGCCCAGAAATATGGACCGGGACTGGGTCCATCTTGACTCTGGTATGCCCTAACCAGTGTACGAATGGAGGCTGCAACTGATGGTTGGTGAGCCACCATACTATGCATCAGTGATACCATAGCTTTATTCCTGCTGTTTGTCAATTCAAAGTTGTGCTGGAAATCATTATGCATAACCTGTAGGACTTTGAGCATTTCTAGCTAACTTTCCTTTGTAGTGCTCTGGGCCCTAACAATGTCACAGCACATTTCATGTTGGGCAGTCAATGCTTTATGCATTTCTGCAGGTATCTGTAATAATTCCTGAGACTGGTACTCCTTTGTAATGGTGTCACTGTGGACATGTGGCCTCAGAATAACTACCATAATCCTCAAAGTGTTCTTCTGTGTGGAGATACTGGTGTAGAGGTGCATGGTTGCTCCTGATGTAAAGACGTGAGTGGAATGTCAGATTGTGTTTAACTTTGTGATGCAGTGTCACTTTCTGTAGAGTTACTAACATGTAAAGTGAGAGAGCCTGCCATTAAATTTGGGGGCTGCTTGTCATTTCTCTCTGGTTGTCTCATAAATATAACTATGTTATCATCATTGTCATCATCATCATCAATTTCTGTTTGTTTCCGATGCTGACTCTGTAAAAGAAATGATTACAAACCTTTAATAACAATGTAACAGCATAGGGTACAGTATGCTTACAATGGAGTGCGTGGGACACTTACCATGCACACTGGCTTCATTTTCATTATTTGCTGATGTACAAGACTCACCTAATAAGAATGACATGCTATGTGTTTAATTATGACAGTCTTTGTCACCATTCAGTTTTGATTATAAAAGGTGGCAGTTTAAACCAACCTTCAGGAGCTGATGAATGTAAATGCTGCTGCAGACTTTAGTTTGATAGAACAGTGTCCAAGCCACCTCTAATTATTCCAGTTGCATCCTCGTCTGTATCATAGTCATCCTCATGGATGGATAGAAGGTATTCTTCATCTATCGTTAACATAAAATCAGAGCCCCCCCCCCCTTTAGTGGTCCTGGAACATGCATTCTACCTGCCCTTGCTTTTAGCATGTGCTAGTGTATAATTTGCCCTTTTCTTGCACTGTGCCAATGATCTGTTTCTGACTCCACCTGTGTTGATTTCAACAACTATTTCACTCCAGGCTTTATTCCTCTTGGCTTGTCTAGGCCCCCTTTACCAAAAATAAGTCTCCCATATGTCCTAAGTGCTGCCATGAGGATACAATTTTCCTCATAGCTAAAGTTATTGTGCTTCGATCCCTTATTCTCCATCAGTACTACAGAAAACAAGAAGGGGGAAAGGGCTACAGTCAGACACTTACGACAATACTGTTTGGATGGCATCCGCTGTT